>NC_047037.1:47272635-47572635 GCF_011762595.2 Tursiops truncatus
GGGGTGTGTGTGTGTGTGTGTGTGTGTGTGTGTGTGTGTGTATAAAAAACAGAGATGGAGGAGACGCGAGAGGAAAGGAGGAGTCTAGTATTTCAAGCAGAGGTAAGAAGACCTTGAGGAGGAAAGGAGTTTGGGGTCTCGAAGCCAGTACGTTTGGAGTGTAGCCAATGGGGGAGAGAGTGACAAGGCCCAGACCCTGCTAAAGACGGTGGCCTTCACATACCTCTGCAATTAGAGAAAGCACTGCGAGTAAAGCAAAGCAGACACAGACTAATATGTCTGAGCAGCAAGGATACGATGATGAATTAAAGGTCTCATTTTCAGATTTCCTCTTCCCTCAAAAAAAAAAATGCTGCCTGATTCTAGGGAACAAATTTAGAAGGCAGGCGCATATGATAATACAACCACGAAAAATCTTATCATCCTAAATTTCTTCTTCTCAATTTTCATGGCCTTTTTCTTACAGGGACTTCAAAAGCTCTTCACATGGCGGATGGCAACTAACATAAATGAGCACACAATTAAGTGTGTGCCAGGCAGTGAACTAGGCACTTTTTAAAATACATTTTAAAATTTTAATCCCCACAAAATTTTCAGATAAATCCCCCATTTTTCAACTGAGAAAAACAGAAAGTAGGTAAATTGCGCAATATCAGAGAACTACCAAGAGGCTTGAACCTTGGTCCATCCGTCTCCAAAGTCTACACAGCTTCCACAGTAAAGACAAAGGCCTTTTTCCACACTGATCCACCCACCAGTCAAACTGGAGTCATCACTTTAAACTCTTGGTATGAAAAAATACGGTGATGGTTTTATGGAGGTTGCCAAAGACTAACACATTGAAATGTGAAGAATTCAAATCTAGTTACGTTTTTTTTCAGACAAGCAAACACCTTCCTCTCCTTTTATTTTAACTGAAAGCGTTTCTTTGTCATATATAGTGTTCCATGAATATCGCCCCCCATCCTGACCTCCACCCCATGAGCTTTACCCTCTAGCTTGCCTTCAACATGACAATTTGGATTCTTTAAGGACTGAGTGCGTCTCAGTGGAAGGGAAGATCCTTTATCTTCAGGAGGATGGTTCTAAGGTGTGTACCAATCTGGCCCCTTCCACGCTCTCTCTTCACTGCTGTGCCTCTTTCTTACCTGCTCTCAGCCCACTGCTCATGCCCTCCCCCTTCACCACTGCTTCTCCCGTCCTCCTCCAGCCCCTTCCCACTTTCTTTCCTTCTCATCTTTTTTTTTTTTTTTTTTTGCGGTACGCGGGCCCCTCACTGTTGTGGCCTCTCCCGTTGCGGAGCACAGGCTCCGGACACGCAGGCTCAGCGGCCATGGCTCCCGGGCCCAGGCGCTCCACGGCATGTGGGATCTTCCCGGACCGGGGCACGAACCCGTGTCCCCTGCATCGGCAGGTGGACTCTCAACCACTGTGCCACCAGGGAAGCCCCCTTCTCATCTTTTTAATCACTTTGTCCACAGCTCTCAGGTTTATATAAATAAACTGGCCTTCCATAGACATCACCGGCTGTTTTCCTTCCACCAATTACAGCATAGGGCCCTTCAGCGTTTCTCTGTTGTGCTTGTCGAGGCTGGTTGATGATAGGGCTTCTGTGCACCACAGAGGTGGATGATTCTTGTTCCTCGGAAAGGAGAGGAAGGAAGATGAGCTGTTTCTGAGACATGTGCAGGAAGCCTGTACTTTCCAGGAGGCTGCTCTGTGGAAGATGAAGGCGTGTATTTGTGTGCATGTGTTTTTTTACTGCTGTGCCTGCAAAATGTCAAGGACAAGTAACGAGAAGGACTGCATCTTCTGGGTATTTAAGAATTCATGTGACTGGGATGGGGGTGGGGGAGAAGGAGAGATATTGTTTGTTATTTGGTGGTTTTCATTGTTTTGCTTTGTTTTTGTTTTGCTTGTGCTATCCTCACTAACACCACATAGTACAACTTCTTAAAAGGTTTTTCTGTACTTCACAAGTTAACCCCCTCAAAAAAAATACACATTTCTATTATAACCAGGAAAAGCAACAAAATTTTATGAAAGTAAGTAAATCCTCCCCCCCAAAAAAATCATTACTTTAGGGTGGCAGAAAATATCAGTTTAAAAAAAAAAGTTGGGGCTTCCCTGGTGGCGCAGTGGTTGACAGTCCGCCTGCCGATGCAGGGGACACGGGTTCGTGCCCCGGTCCGGGAGGATCCCACATGCCGCGGAGCGGCTGGGCCCGTGAGCCATGGCCGCTGAGCCTGCGCGTCCGGAGCCTGTGCTCCACAACGGGAGAGGCCACAACAGTGAGGCCCGCGTACCGCAAAAAAAAAAAAAAAAAAAAGTTGAAAACTTAAAGCTGAGCACAAATTTACTAATGTGTTGGTTGTTCGTGGTTATTAGCAAATTTATGACTTTCTGCTATATATCAAGACATGTTATGTTGGGTGTTATAAACAATTCTGAAACAGTGTCAAGACTGGCCATTAAAAAAATTTTTTTTAACCCTGAAAATTGTTCACAATGTCTGGAATACAATTTATCTCTTCCAAAAATTTGTTGTTAAATATGTTAAATTATCCCAATGGCAAATTAATTTATATATAATATTATATATCACATTACATAATTTATATATTATATCATGTAATTAATTTATATATAATATCATATATATCATCAATATCTTTCACTGTGTTTTTGGACATTTCCCTAAGTAAGGCAATCTCTGATCTCTACCGAATTGTTGCAATGAAGGCTGCAATGTGACATGTGAGCTTTTTATCTAAATTTATATAGCGAAGGCAGGTTTCGTTCTTAACTAAGTAAAAGTCAATCACTCTAATACCATATCTTAAAGATCCACCTCAAATGGGATTCCTGTGAAGTATTAATTGTTTTAGTTTGTTTGTTCTTTTTGTTACTTTTTGGGGGTTGGAGGGGAAGGAGAAAAAATTTAAAAAAATTTTTTAACCATTTTAGGGGGAGAAGAAATTTTAAGCACAGTTCTTGAGATCACATTCTGAATAGGGAATTTATTGACTAAAGAGAATATGCTCTCTCACTGGAAATTCAACCTTAATACTTCAGACATACGTGTCAAGTGCTTCATTACATTTTCAGTCATTGTAAAGTAGAAGTTTCTCTTACCTCCACCACTATTTTATTCCAAAAGAGAAGAAAAGAAAAACCCTAAGAATCAGAAGTCCAAATCTCACAGCCTGGGCTTCTCCCATTGGTAAGGGCTGCCTACAAAGGAAGCTCTCATGAAGAAACTAAGATGCACTGGGGAGTTTTAATCACCAGTGTCATTCACCACCGGGAGCAGCACTGCAGAACTCTCTCATAGAAGAGTTTACCCCATCTGCTAACAAGATGAAGTCATTCATCGAGAACTCAGTACTGGTTGCCTTCTTGGCAGTTCCTATTACTAAAAAAGCATTAGCTGAAATGAAAAGAGGAATTCCCATTCATCTACTCTGAGAAGACTCTTGATTTCTTATTTCTGGAGAAGCACACTGTGATATTTTACATGTTTTAGCCCTTGATATCCAAAACATTTAAATTGATAGGTCTTTTAAATCTATGGCCGTGAACGGGGGAGTCGCCAATATTTCTAATGGAAGTCTCCAAAAGTATACTACAATACATATATCGACTTCTTGTTTCAGTGAGTATCAAGATTAATTGTCCCTGTAAAAGTAAATAAATATTGACAGAGGTTTCACTTTGGTCCATATTTTCCACTCAGGTCAATAAATCTTTGTATTCACCTCAACTGAAGTCAATATCAAATGATTATTAATTCATGGTATACTCAACTAGCAGCCAAAACTACAACTTAACATAGAGAAACATAGTTCCGCAGACCAATTTATATTCAAAATAAATACATGGAGTGAAAAATCACTGAACTGTTTCATACATTGAATGGAAATAAAAGGACAACCTATGGTCACCAGGAACGTGAAAGAATCTGTTGTTATTCTATTCTGTTTGTAATTTGTCTAATACACAAAAAGTGATTCCTTTTATCTTACAATTTGACATTCTGCTTCTTTGCTTATAAATCTCATTCCTGCTTCCACTTACCGGTGAGATTTGCATATAGATAAATATTTATATAATAAAAAATAAAAGGAAGAATAAGAGAGAAAGGAAGGAGAAAAAGAAAAATTTTAAAGGAAAGGAAAAAGAGAGAAGGAAGAAAGAAAGAGGAAATAGAGCTGAAGGAGGAGGTGAAAGAAGAAATTGGTGAGAAGAATTGAGATATATATAATAAAATAAGAAAGGAGAAGAAGGTAATAGAATCATGGAGAAAAAAATTAAAATATCACCACTGATTAGCTGTGTATTTTCATAAATTTCAACAAAAAGAAATTTATTTCTTTCCAATATTCTTCTCCATTTATAAAGATGCTTCTACCCAACTCAAATGCCTTAAACATCATAAATATTCTAGTTTTTCATTCAAGATGTAACATGCAAAAAGCTATTAACTTATATAAATAACTCAAAGAAAATTTAGAGCAAATATTTTTTACACAGTAAATTTAGGACAAGTTCTTTAAAGTTTTCAGGGATTGAGTCATCGCAGCTAATTATGGGAAAAATAATTAAATGTCACTAGCAGGCGGATGGTTCATCGGAAATTATGGCACTTTTTATTTCCTATGAAGGCACCCTAACATTTGAAGACAAGCTGCTTGAAAGAAATTGCTCATCAACACTGGAAATTGGCAAGCGTATCAAAGGGTTATTGATCTTTAGAGTGTTCGAACCCAGATACATTTGTAGTAAAGCAAGCACCAACTGAGACTGAAAACATAAGCTAGTTGATATTACCCAGAGAGGGCTTTACCCATTAACTGGGCTTTAAGTCCACATTACTGAAGCACTGCATTTCTGATCTTCATTGCTGCTCTTTTAAGTCAAAGCAAGGTTTAAAAATCTGTCTTTGCCTTCAAATTTTGATATTAGCCAAAACTTTCTGATTAGTGTTTATATTAACTAAGTACTTTATATTCAATAAAGTATTTTTAATGTAAATTTACCTTAAACATTGTATATTTTCTAAGGATTATGAGCCATTCATTAGCTGAATTTTACCAACCAAAAAGAAGTGATGGTAACATAGAGAAGAGGGTTACAATACAATATTTCTAGATGTCTACGACACTTCTCGGAATCAGTAGGAGGATTTTGGAGGTGAAAGAAAACTTGGAGATCATCTCAACCAACATCTTCACTTTAATAAGAGGGAAACTGGGACTTCCCTGGTGGCACAATGGTTAAGAATCTGCCTGCCAATGCAGGGGACACGGGTTTGAGCCCTGGTCCGGGAAGATCCCACATGCTGTGGAGCAACTCAGCCCGTGTGCCACAACTACTGAGCCTGTGCTCTAGAGCCCATGAGCCACAACTACGGAGCCCGCATGCCACAACTATTGAAACCTGTGCACCTAGAGCCTGTGCTCCGCAACAAGAGAAGCTACTGCAATGAGCAGCCCGCGCACCGCAATGAAGAGTAGCCCCTGATCGCCACAACTAGAAAAAGCCTGCATGCAGCAACAAAGACCCAATGTAGCCAAAAATAAATTAGTTAACTAATTTAAATAAATAAAAATAAAAAGAGGGAAACCAGAACTTCACTGGAGGTCCAGTGGTTAAGACTCTGCATTTCCAATGCAGGGGGCGTGGGTTTGATCCCTGGTTGGGGAATAAGATCCCACATGCCATGTGGCATGGCCAAAAGATTTAAAAATAATAATAATAAATTTTTTAAATAAATAAATAAATAAAAAGAAGGAAACCAAAGCAAGAAAGAAGATACTCAGCATATTAGTAGTAGAGACAAAATAAGAATTCAGTTCTTCTATTTTACTAAAAAGGCCACGTAAACAGATCCACTTCCTTTGTTTTTCAGAACCTTCCAAAAGGCAATTTGGCAATGAAATACACAATATTACAAATATACAATTTTTCACTAACATCCCCCTACAGATATGACTTTGAAATATGTACGATTTTCAACTGAAGCATATGTTCAGTTCTTTCTCCAAACGTATATACTGTCCCAGAGGCACAGTTTGATTTGGTTTTAAGTGTGGAAATATGAAGAACTTAGGAATACAAAATGATAAACTCTCCCTTTGTTTTTTATTCTTTAAAAGCAAACAAACCAACCAACAAACAAAAACAAGACGATATTGAGCTGAAGGTTGAAAGCACTTCTCTAAGATTCCTAATTTGTCTTAAATAATAGCAAAAGTTAACCAAGGAAAGGAGGGCAGTTAATGATGAAGCAGCACGTGCAAAAGCACCGAAACAAGACAGGTCACAATATATTCCAGAAATTATCAATTCTTCAGCTTAAACATGAAGTGTCAATGAGAGAAAAGTGAGCACTGAGGTCAGAAATGACAAAGCAGGGGCCAGACCTTTTCAAGGGGCTGGAGTTTGTTCTATAGCTTCCTGGTAAGCCACCAAAGGATCAATATGATCTGAATCTTCTTTAAGAAAGATCATTTGACATCAGTGCTAAAGGTATGTGGAAGAAAATGATCCTGGATACATAAAGATCTGTTGAAAAAAAATTGATCAACCAGGAGAGAAAAGAGAACACCTGGATAACTAACAGATTTGGGTTATAAAGAAGAAAAACATTATCTCCTGAAATTTAGGCTTGGAGTAGAGGATGAGAAATAGGCTTATGAGGTCATATATGAATTCAGTCTGGAATTCCCAAACTGCAGAAACAAATGCAAAACTGCTCTGAAGCAGCATAATCTAAGTGTAGGCTCTACAAGATCCCCTCAGATAAAGGCTTGTGAAAATGAGCTCATAGCCCCAAATTACAAACCATACCAAAAAATATTCCTTCAGAAGAGAAAATAAGCAGACACAAGGAACTTCAGGATTAGACATAAACCAGTAGATCCATAGAATAATTTGAGACTATAAAATAAATTTATTCATTAAAAATGTAAAATAAGAATCTAAAACCAAAAGAAAGAAACAAGATATTATTTTTTTCATGAAAGATTTTTTAAAGAAGCAAAGAGAATTTCTTGATTTTGAAAATATAGTTACTATAAGGAAAACATCAATAAATGAGCAAAACAGCAGACTGGAAACAAGTGAAGAGAGTAGAATGAAATGCAATGCAATATAGACCTCAGGAAATCCCCCCAAATGAATCATGAGTTGAAGAGAAAAATATAAAAGAAAAGCTAAGAGATATCAAGGATATAATAAAATGGTCTAACATAGGACTAGGACTTCTAAAATGGGTTAAAAGATATTGGAAGAGATGATGACGAAGAATTTTCCAGAATTCATAAAACACATGAATTGTCAGATTCAAGAATCACTAGAAGACCCAAGTAGAAAAAGTCAGAATAATTCCAGATCTAAACACATTGTAGTAAAACTATGGAGCACCATAAACACAAAACATATAAAGACAAAGAGGAGTTATTAGGGAGAAGTCAGAAAGCAAATTACTACAGAGGAACTACAAAAATCTGACAGCAAAATCCTCAGCAATCAGCTTTTAAAAATGGAATAATACAGTCAGTGAACTGAGAGGAAATAACTGTTTATCTTGAATTGTATGGTCAAAAAAACTATTATTTAGAAATGAGAGTAAAATATAGACATTTTCAGACAAAGGCAAATGGAATTTACTACTCACAGAACATTGCTAAAAGAATACTAAAAATTATACTTCAAGAAAACTTATACTGAACCCTGGAGGAAGGAATAGAACACAAGAAGCAATAGTGAGAAAATAAATTGGCAAATAACATGTATAAATCTAAATCATCACTAACTGCATCAGTAAAAATGACTCATAAGTACAAGGTGAAGCTAAAATCCTGGGCAGCAATTAGCACATAAACCGGGAGGCAGAGACAATCCAAGTTAACGTGTTCCACAGTTCTCATACATTTCAGAAAGGGGGTCAATATTATTTAATGTGAGACTTTATTAAATATCCACATTAAATATTTATTAGTGACTATTAAAAGAACATAGGTAAAACACAGTAGAAGGAAAAAGAACATTCAACAGGGAGCAAGAAAGAAAGAAAAAAAAGAAGTAGAGGGGGAAAAAAGAAACAAACTAAAAGCAGGGCAAATACAAAACAGAAAATAACATTTATCTTATTTAAATCCAAGCAGCTCCCTAATCACAATAGATATAAATGGACTAGAAGAAAGTGAAAGATAAATTTTATTTAAGTAAAAAAAATCCAGCTATATGTTGGATTTTACATATGTTCAGGAGAGATACATGCAAAAAAAAAAAAAAAAAAAACCACTCAGAAACTCCGAAAATAAGTGAATGAAAAAAAGACATAACCAAAAAGAAAGCCAAAGTGGCTATAGTAATATGGAACCAAGTAGACTTCAATGAAAAAAAATTATTCCCTAATTATTACAAAATGACAAAAGGAAAACTTTACCTGGAAAATACTGTATTCTGAATTTGTAGATATATAATACCTTAACCTCGAAAACCATGAAGCAAAAATTGATAGAATTACAAGAAATAAATTGACAAGTTCACTATTTAATGACAAATTTCAGCACATCTCTCTTAGTAACTAATAAAGAAGAGACCAAATTTGTAGGGACACATAAGATTTGAACAGCATAATTAACAAGTTTGATCTAATGAACATATATAGAGTCTGCATCCAAAAATTATTTTTCCAGCTCATATGAAGTATTTATAAAATTTGCCACATTTAACCATGAAAATTACAGCACAATAAAAAATCAGTAACAAAAATATAGCCAAACTCATAGGTTTAGAAATTTTTTAGCATATTAAATAATATGTGGATCAAAAGGAAATCATGATAGAAATTATAAAATATTTTAAACTAAATAATATTGAGAACATTATATATCAAAACTTTTGGAAAGCCGGTAAACCAATATTAGAGGAAATTTCGAGACTTAAATGTTTATATTAGAAATGAAGCAAAATGTAAACCAATATATAAGGAGTCGGATCAAAAATTTAGAAAAAGACCAGCAAAATACACAAAATTTTTTAAAGAAAAAGGAAAACACCTATAAAAACTAATAAAGCAAACAGAATTTTGGCATTCTGATTAATAAAATCAAAGAGACATAAGTGAAAATACTAGTAATTTAAAGGGAAACAGAGAAACACAAGAGATTTTAAATGCTTAAGCAAATGCTATGAACAAATTTATTCCAATAAGTTTGAAAACCTAGACAAAAGAATACTTTCCTAGAAAGAGAAAACTTACTAAAGTTGACTCAGAAAGAAAGAACAGATCTGAATATAACTATTAAAAACTTGAATGTATGTATGCAATTGGATTGAATGCAATTTGTAACTAGTTCCCAAAATACTTCAACCTTAGTATTAAACAGGATTTCTTAACAAACCACCAAGCAACCAGTAATCCCATCTTACAGAAACCATTCCAGAGAACAGATGGAGAAAGTGGCAAATCAAATAATTTTACGTAAAAATATAGTGGGATATTTTATGAAGCTTGACAAACTAAAATCCTAAAATACATCTGGAGGAATAAATGACTATGTACATTGTAAGGAAGGTGAAGGGAAGATTTGCCTTACTGATATCAAGACTTAATATAAAGCTGTGGCAATTTTAAAAATTAGTGTTAGTGGCATCAGGATAAAGAAAGAGACCAAATGATCAGAATAGAGATCCTGGAACAGATCCATATGTTTGTGGAAACCTGGTGTAGGACAGAGTTGGCATTAAAAATGAGTGGAGGAGGTGACTGGTTCAAGATGGCAGAGTAGAAGGACGTGCACTCACTCCCTCTTGTGAGAGCACCAAAATCACAACTAATTGCTGAACAATCATTAATAGGAAGACACTGGAACTCACCAAAAAAGATACCCCACATTCAAAGACAAAGGAGAAGCCGAAGTGAGACAGTAGGAGGGGCTCAATCACAATAAAATCAAATCCCATAACTGCTGAGTGGGTGACTCACAAACTGGAGAACAATTATACCACAGAAGTCCACCCACTGGAGTGAAGGCTCTGAGCCCAAGTGAGGCTTCTCAACCTGGGGGTCTGGCAATGGGAGGAGGAATTCCTAGAGAATTAGACTTTGAAGGCTAGTGGGATTTGACTGCAGGGCTTCGACAGGTCTGGGTGAAACAAAGACTTCACTCTTGGAGGACACACACAAAGTACTGTGCGCATGAGGACCCAGGGGGAAGGAGTAGTGACCCCATAGGAGACTGAACCAGACCTACCTGCTAGTGTTGAAGGTCTCCTGCAGAGGTGGGGACAAGGACACTGGCAGCAGAAGTTCTGGAAAGTACTCCCTGGTGTGAGCCCTCCTGGAGTCTGCCATTAGCCCCACCAAAAGGCCTGTAGTCTCCAAGGCTTGGTTGCCTCAGGCTAAACAACCAACAGGGAGGGAACTCAGCCCCACCCATCAGCAGACAAGAGTATTAAAGTATTACTGAGCTTTGCCCACCAGAGAAACACCTAACAATACCCAAGACCAGTCCCTCCCATCAGGATGCCTGCACAAGCCTCTTAAAAAGCCTCATCCACCAGAGGGCACACAGCAAAAGCAAGAACTACAATCCTGCAGCCTGTGGAACGAAAACCACATTCACAGAAAGATAGACAAAATGAAAAGGCAGAGGACTATGTACCAGATGAAGGAACAAAATAAAACCCCAGAAAACAACTAAATGAAGTGGACATAGGCAACCTTCCAGAAAAAGAATTCAGAATAATGATAGTGAAGATGATCCAGGACCTCGGGAAGAGAATGGAGGCAAAGATCGAAAAGATGCAAGAAATGCTTAATGAACACCTAGAAGAATTAAAGAACAAACAAACAGAGATGAAAATACAATACTGAAATGAAAAATACACCAGAAAGAATCAATAGCAGAATAACTGAGGCAGAAGAACGGATAAGTGACCTGGAAGACAGAATGGTGGAATTCACTACTATGGAACAGAATAAAGAAAAAAAGAATGAAAAGAAATGAAGACAGCCTAAGAGACCTCTGGGACAACATTAAACACAAAACATTCACATTATAGAGGTGCCGGAAGGAGAAGAGAGAGAGAAAGGACCCAAGAAAATATATGAAGAGATTATAGTTGAAAACTTCCCTAACATGGGAAAGAAAATAGCCACCCAAGTCCAGGAAGCACAGAGAGTCCCAGGCAGGATAAATCCAAGGAGAAACATGTCAAGACACATAGTAATCAAATTGACAAAAATTAAAGACAAAGAAAAATTATTAAAAGCAACAAGGGAAAAATGACAAATAACATACACGGGAACTCCCATAAGGTTAAGAGCTGATTCCTCAGCAGAAACTCTACAAGCCAGAAGGGAGTGGCACGAGTATTTAAAGTGATGAAAGGGAAGAAGCTACAAGCAAGATTACTCTACCCAGCAAGGATCTCATTCAGATTCGATGGAGAAATCAAAAGCTTTACAGACAAGAAAAGCTAAGAGAATTCAGCACCACCAAACCAGCTCTAAAACAAATGCTGAAAGAACATGGGAAACACAAGACAAGAAAAGGACCTACAAAAACAAACCTAAAACAATTAAGAAAATGGTAATAGAAACATACATATTGATAATTACCTTAAATGTGAATGGATTAAATGTGCCAAGAAAAAGACACAGGCTTGCCGAATGGATACAAAAACAAGACCCATATATACGCTGTCTACAAGAGACCCACTTCTGACATAGGGACATATACAGACTGAAAGCAAGGGGATGGAAAAAGATATTCCATGGAAATCAAAAGAAAGCTGGAGTAGCAGTACTCATATCAGATAAAATAGACTTTAAAATAAAGAATGTTAGACAAGGAAGGATACTACATAATGATCAAAGGATCAATCGAAGAAGAAGATATAACAATTATAAATATATATGCATCCAACATAGGAGCACCACAACACATAGGGCAAATGCTAACAGCTATAAAAGAAGAAATTGACAGTAACACAATAATAGTGGGGAATATTAACACCTCACTCACACGAATGGACAGATCATGCAGACAGAAAATTCATAAGGAAACACAAGCTTTAAATGACACAATAGACCAGATACATTTAATTGATATTTATAGGACATTCCATCCATCCAAAAACAGCAGATTACACTTTCTTCTCAAGAGCACATGGAACATTCTCCAGGACTGATCACATCTTGGGTCACAAATCAAGCCTTGGTAAATTTAAGAAAATTGAAATCATATCAAGCATCTCTTCTGACCACAACACTATGAGATTAGAAATAAATTACAAGGAAAAGAACGTAAAAAACACAAACACGTGGAGGCTAAACAATATGTTACTTGGTTACAAATAACCAAGAGATCACTGAAGAAATCAAAGAGGAAATCAAAAAATACCTAGAGGCAAATGTCAATGAAAACATGATGATCCAAAACCTATGGGATTCAGCAAAAGCAGTTCTAAGAAGGAAGTTTATAGCAATACAGTCCTACCCAAGAAACAAGAAAAATATCAAATAAACAATCTAAACTTACACCTAAAGGAACTAGAGAAAGAAGAACAAACAAAACCCAAAGTTAGCAGAAGGAAAGAAATCATAAAGATCACAGCAGAAATAAATGAAATAGAAACAAAGAAAACAACAGTGAACATCAATAAAACTAAAAGCTGGTTCTCTGAGAAGATAAATAAAATTGATAAACCTTTAGCAAGACTCATCAAGAAAAAGAGGGAGAGGACTCAAATCAATAAAATTAGAAATGAAAAAGGAGAAGTTACAACGGACACCACAGAAATACAAAGCATCATAAGAGACTACTACAAGCAACTCTATGCCAATAACATGGACAAACTGGAAGAAACTGACAAATTCTTAGAAAGGTATAAGCTTCCAAGACTGAACAAGGAAGAAATAGAAAATATGAACAGACCAATCACAAGTAATGAAACTGTGACTAAAAATCTTCCAACAAACAAAAGTCCAAAAGATGGCTTCACAGGTGAATTCTATCAAACATTTAGAGAAGAGCTAACACCCATCTTTCTCAAACTCTTCCAAAACATTGCCGAGGAAGGAACACTCCCAAACTCATTCTACCAGGCCACCATCACTCTGATACCAAAACCAGACAAAGATATTACAAAAAAAGAAAATTACAGACCAATATCACTGAAGATTATAGATGAAAAATCCTCATCAAAATACTAGCAAACAGAATCCAACAACACATTAAAAGCATCATACACCATGATCAAGTGGGATTTATCCCAGGGATGCAAGGATTCTTCACTGTACAAAAATCAATCAATGTGATACACCATAGTAACAAACTGAAGAATAAAAACCATATGATCATCTCAATAGATGCAGAGAAAGCTTTTGACAAAATTCAACACCTATTTATGATAAAAATTCTGCAGAAAGTGGGCATAGAGGGAACCTACCTCAACATAATAAAGGCCATATATGACAAACCCACAGCAAACATCATTCTCAATGGTAAAAAACTGAAAGCATATCTTCTAAGATCAAGAACAAGACAGGGGTGTCCACTCTTGCCACTATTATTCAACATAGTTTTGGAAGTCCCAGCCACAGCAATCAGAGAAGAAAAAGTAATAAAAGGAATACAAACTGGAAAAGAAGAAGTAAAACTGCCACTGTTTGCAAATGACATGATACTATATACAGAGAATCCTAAAGATGCCACCAGAAAACTACTAGAGCTAATCAATGACTCTGCTAAAGTTGCAGGATACGAAATTAATGCACAGAAATCTCTTGCATTCCTATACACTAACAATGAAAGATCAGAAAGAGAAATTAAGGAAACACTTCCATTCATCATTGCAACAAAAAGAATAAAATACCCAGGAATAAACCTACCTAAGGAGGTAAAAGACCTGTATGCAGAAAACTATAAGACACTGATGAAAGAAATCAAAGATGACAAAAACAGATGGAGAAATATACTATGTTCTTGGATTAGAAGAATCAAATTGTGAAAATGACTGTTCTACCAAAAGCAACCCTCAGATTCAATGCAATCTCCATCAAATTACCAAAGGCATTTTTTACAGAACTAGAACAAAAAATCTTTTAAAAAAATCTTTAAAAAGTCTTTAAAAACTAGAACAAAAAATCTTAAAAATTTGTAAGGAGATGCAAAAGACCCCAAATAGCCAAAGCAATCTTGAGGGAAAAAAAAGGATCTGGAGGAATCAGACTCCCTGACTTCAGACTATACTACAAAGCTACAGTAATCAAGACAATATGGTACTGGCACAAAAACAGAAATATAGATGAATGGTACAGGATAGAAAGTCCAGAGGTAAACCCACACGCCTATGGTCAACTAATCTATGACAAAGGAGGCAAGGATTTACAATGGAGAAAAGACAGCCTCTTTCTCTGCTGAGAAAACTGGACAGCTTCATGTAAAAGAATGAATTTAGAACACTCCCTAACACTAGACACAAAAATAAACTCAAAGTGGATTGGAGACCTAATTGTAAGACCAGACACTATAAAACTCTTAGAGGAAAACATAGGAAGAAAACTCTTTGACATAAATCACAGCAAGATCTTTTTTGACCCACCTCCTAGAGTAATGGAAATAAAGTCAAAAATAAACAAATGGGACCTAATGAAACTTAAAATTTTTGCACACAATACAGCCACTATGGAGAACAGTATGGAGGTTCCTTTAAAAACTAAAAATAGAACTACCATATGCCCTAGCAATCCCACTACTGGGCATATACCCAGAGAAAACCATAATTCAAAAAGACACATGCACCCTCCAGTGTTCATTGCAGCACTATTTACAATAGCCAGGTCATGGAAGCAACCTAAATGCCCATCGACAGATGAATGGATAAAGAAGTTGTAGTACATATATACAATGGAATATTACTCAGCCGTAAAAAGGAATGAAATTGGGTCATTTGTAGAGACGTGGATGGACATAGAGACTGTCATACAGAGTGAAGTAAGTCAGAAAGAGAAAAACAAATATCGTATATTAATGCACATATGTGGAATCTAAAAAAATGGTACAGATGAACTGGTTTGCCAGGCAGAAATAGAGACACAGATGTAGAGAACAAATGTATGGACACCAAGGAGGGTGGAAAGTTCGGGGGTGGGGGGATGAATTGGGAGATTGGGATTGACATATATACGCTAATATGTATAAAATAGATAACTAAGAAGAACCTGCTGTATAAAAAAAATAAATTAAATAAAATTTTTAAAAATGTAGATTAAAAATAGTAAAAATTAAAATTGGAAAAAATGGTAAAAAAATTAGTAAAGATGAATTGTGTAATAAATAAAGGCAAAATACTTAGCTATCCATAAAAAAGGAAAAAAATGGAGCTTCATGCAGTAACCAAATTAAAAAAAAAAAAACAAACCCAGAAACTCAATCATTACCATTAGGAATGTGAAAGGTAAAATTCTAAGCTAGAATTAGCTGGCAAAGTTTAAAACACACATAAACCATTACCTGGCAATTTCCTTTCTAGGTATTTACCCTAGAAAAATTCTCATACCTGTGCATAAGGCAATCCAAAAGATATGTTCAGTACAGCGCAGTTTGTGATAGCAGAAAAGCAGAAACAACCCAGGTCTTTCTAAGAAGAGGGACAAATTAATCAACTGTGGTGTAGTCACAGAATAGAATGGAATGTTATACTGCAGTTAAGATGATTAAAGCTGTTGAACATTTATCAGCATGGATTAGTCTCAAATACAAAATGTTAAGTGAAAGAAGCAAACTGCAAAATGATATGCACAGTATAATACCATTCCTGTACATTTTAAAACATAGTAAAAGATCATACGTAGCTTACGGTGGATATATTCAGTAAAAGTACAAAAATGAATATGGAAATACTTTACCCCTACTCCAGGATATCAGAGAAGTGGTCCTCTAACTATATCTCTATATTTTTATTTCTTTTACAAAAGAGAGATCATTAGCAAATACGCAAAATGTTAATATCTGAATATATGATATTTTTATCCTATTCTTTTTTCATATATTTGAAACATAATTAAAATAAAATTAATTATTAGGAGTATATAACATGAAAAAAGAAGACAGATATTTCCATTTAAAAGTCCTGCCCAGATCTAAAAAGCTCTCATCACAAGAAAAAAGTTTTTTGTAATTATGTGTGGTGATGAATATTAACTAAACTTAATGTGGTAATCATTTCATAATATACACATATATCAAATCCATGTTATATGTCAGTTATATATCAAGTTAAAAATAAAAATTATAATTCTGCTCACATGAGGGTTTCCTGGATCAGGCCTAGAGTCACTCCAGAGACAATTGCTGACCAAACTGATCCACCAGGGCAAGCGTCCTAACCAAAATACCTGGAGTTTCCTCCAGGTTTTGTGGATATGGACCAGGAATGATGCTAGAAAAAGCATCAAAGGTGGTGATTTCCAGACCAGGATTTCAAGTATCAGTAGTTAAGTAAACTTTATACATGCACACACACACACATGCACATGCACATAGACACACACATACCCACACAACTAACATCATTTCACAAAAGTAAAAGCATTATAACAAAAAATTTAAATAATCTCATAATAACCAGGTCTTTCAAATGAAGTCAATTTATCTTTATGAATAGCCATATTTTTCTCATCTTTCTCATTTTGCCTCAGAATAATGAAAACTTTCCAATAGACTAAGAAGAGATCATAAACCAGTGTTTGGGGACTGCTTGTCTTGGGAACATACTTGGCATTCCGTTACCAGCTACAGCCCAGATTACCAACAAAACTAGCGTTACGATAAGACACTTATAGCGACCCCAGGGGGATTTCAGGAATTACATGATACATTTTGCTTTTCTTCATCAATTCTTCCAGTCTCATGTCTCAGTGAGAAACACTGGCTGTCCAAGACTAAATGTACAATATGCTATGAATCTCATGCTATTCATCTATTGTTAATTACAAAAAAAAAAATTGTTTCTTTTGCTGGTTCAAGAAGTAATATAATCCCAAATGTTTTTGCTCTATCTTGCCTTGCTTATTTTTGTTTAAATCAGTAAACATGCACAGAACATATTGAAATATTAGGAAAACACTTTTATTTGGGACTAGCATCCTTAAAAATAAACACTTTTTAATCTTTCCAAGTTTGGTACATTACTAATATTGTCTTCAATTCTGCTCAGCACAGACATGCAGACAGTTTCCTGAGGTCAGTGACATGACCCCACTAACTTTGAAGAAGAGTTGGAAAGGAAGAGTTAATGCACAATGTTGAAAATAGATATGAGGCGACTTAGATTTTGCAGCCACATGGGAGGTAAGAAGGAATTAGCTCTTCATGAAAAGCAAAATACAGCTTAGTCAATCAATTCAGTGACAGCATCAGCGAAATCAACTGTGTGACAGGACAACCTGTTGGCTAAATAGGTCACTTTTCCATTCACTCCTGTGCCCAATTCCAAATCCATATAGGTTTAGCCAATCTCAGGACTTGTCAACCACAGAAGTTCATTATGGAATTTCTACTCGGGAATGACATATAAAAATCTTTGCCTTCAATGCATTTTCAATTTAGGCAGGAAATATAAAATAACTACTTGTGATAAGCACAGAGAGACAAAATGACATAAAAGATCAAGTTAAATATAGTTATTTAACACATATGTTTTTATTACTATGATTATATACTATGACCTACCTACAGTAATATTACTGGAGAAATAATAGTAAATAGAGTAACCACAGAAATTAATCCATATTTAGAAACATAAGCATATGTATTATATCTCTCTTTTCTATTTAATAGAATAGAAAGCTATAGTTAGAACAATGTGCAACCTTGCTGTTCAAGCATTGAAACTTATATGAATATCTGTTTAAGGCACTACTTTCTATAATTTTTCCCTTTGCCTCCAATTGCATGGTATGCCATGCAATTCATTCATTCATTCATTCATTCAAAAAGATATTTGAGCATTTGCTGGGTACCAAGCACTGGGGCTCAAAACAGAGTCCACAGTTAAAAGTTAGAGTTTATTTGATCAAGTAGCATGCCTTATAAAACTTTATTCTAAATATCTGTGCAACACTATGTCCTTTTATTTTCCTTGTTGAGCTTTCAGTTCTCACAAAACCTGAATGGTGCCTCTCCCTCCTCAGGCAGCACCAGAGCTCCCACCAGCAACAGAGCCAAGAGTGGCCTCCTCCACTTTGCAGCTCCCTCAGACTCTGATGATGACACTGATTGCACCCCACTCTGAGCAGTACAACCTACTCTTAAAAAAATGTGTCCTGGGTAAGCTCCTCAGACGGAAAATGATTTAATCTGTAGTAGCATTTGACTGTGCATATAATGCTTGGTGAAGCAGGAGCAGCCCTGACATTTTATGAATACGGAAATGAGAGAGCATGTTAAAGAAGGCTTGACAGTGAGAATGAAGGAATGAAGAGTCAACTTAAGCTGTTGAAAACCTAACAAGATAAAGACAGGCAGGAAAGAATCTCCTTAAATGTGATGAAATAAGGCCTGAAGGGATGGAACGGTAGAGAGATTGACAAGTATACACTTTGAAACAGAAGATAAATGTGTTCAACCTGACAGTAACATGTGGTTAAATTAATCAAAGGACCCATAGCCTTAAACGGTAGGAAAGAATACAGATTTATGCCACGATCATCTGTGATGGTAGATGTGAAATTTCAAATAGATCAAAGAGGTGGAGCTTTTGAGACAAAACAGTTGTTAGGATTATACAGCATTCTCATAACACGTAAACATGACCACTGACCATGACACGATCTTCTCTGCTTTCCCTGTGGTTCATTTTCTCCACTTTAAAATGTAAAACAGGAGATTAAGAACAGTTCTTATTACCCAAAGGGAATACTTAATTTTAAGCGATTTTGTTCTTGTGATTTTTAATGATGAATTTTCGAGGGGGAACATTTTCAGAGAGTAAGCCTATTGTTCAAATTAACAAGTTGACAGTTTACACTGCCCAGTTCTTCCTCTTGAGCTTCCAAAGGCATGATGCAGCCCCAAATACCAAGCCCACGCTTTGCCTGTCTTGATCCACGCTACTCTGCCCTGCAGAACTGTTTCTCATAAAGTCAGATGCCACAAGTTCTGTTGAGGACACTATTAAAGCTGGGGACAGACAAAAGTATTTTCAAAACTTTCTCAAGGATAAGCACTAAAATAAATTAGCCCTTAGCTAACTAAAATGACCAACTAATCAGAACACCGCACTGAATATACTCATCACCGAAGTTTTATTATATACCATTGAGATCTTCTTCTTTTCACCTACCTGCATTGACTAAGTGAGAGCATTAATCTTTAAGGCAGTTATTCTTCAAAGGAAGATAGAGGATAGTGATGGATCCTAGAGCATCTGCATTTTGTAAAGACTCCCCATGTGCTGATTCTGGTTCCCCTTACTACTCCAAACTTCCAACTGAGAATCACTGCCTTACTGGGAAGAAAGCTTTTTATGTATATTAAACTGCTCTACTTAGGGTGCCATTCACCTTCAACTTTCTCATTAAAAATAAATAATGATGAAAACATCAATAATGATGACAGAATGAATGGAAGAGAGTCAATAAATGGCTGTAATGAGGATGAATCCTCTCTGCAACTCATATCTAGGTTAAATCCTTCCTGTTTAGTGTAGTCGCCTTTCTCCTTCTATGAGACAGATTTGGAAGACTTGGTCACCAGGCTTCTCTTAAAAGTCCTTCATACAGTTGAGGACAGTTATTAAGTCACCTCTAAACCTCAATACCAGTAATCCTAATTCCATTCATCTTTTTTCATCAGTGCTGTTTTCCAACCCGTTAATCATTTTCATTGCTCTCCCCTGGACCCTATCCAAATTTGCCACGTATCTTTAAGCTTCTGTGAATTATGTGACCAGTGTATAGCTTTGATAAGCCTGGATGGTGGAAAAGGTAGAATCTCATCACTACAGAATATAAATGTATATGGGGGCGGGGCCAGGGATGGAGGAGTAGATAGTTCAATTGTATGGTAAATTTCAACACAAATATGATGCTCACTTAAGTTTTTAGGCCTTTGTGATTATTTCTAAACATACTATAATACAGTAAAATATTCGAAGTCACAATTAGAGTCTGTATTTTATATGGATGCCTTTTTAGCGCAAACCAGTGTCTGGTTCCTTTAGGGAATAGAAAGAAGGGACTACATTTTTCAAAAGGTTGGTCGTTTCTTGAGTGGAAATAGCTTTTTAATTGTAGAGAAGTGCTACTAGGAATCAAGTACCTATGAAAGACGGAGAAGCCAGGGTATGTCCACTGTATCACCAATATTCATTTTTTCCATGGCTTTTCCAAAAGAAGCTAAGCAGCCCCATCCTGACTATATTGGTAGTTTGCATACTGTTTTCACAGTCGGAACTCTAAACCAATCATTAGCAGAATCTCTTCAGTTTCAAAGCCATTAGCCAGCTTGTACTCATGGGAAGCAGTATGGCACAGTGGCAGTGATTGGTGGCCAACCACTTATAAGCTGGGAAATTTCAGCAAGGTGGGACTCCTCTTTAAGGCTCTGAGACAATAATAGAACTACATCATAGAAGTGATGTGAGTATTTGGTGAGAACAGCACCTAGCACATAGTAAGCATAAACACACTATCAGAAAAGGAACTGACTACAGGGGCAAGTCATGAACATCAAAACCAAAGGGGGACACAAAAATCTGTTCCCTTGGATATGCAATTACTATGTGAGTGCCTCTTCAAACAAGATAAAGCACAGTGGTCATGGGAAAAGCAGAGAGCAAAGAAAATGCTGTCGTGGCCAATGGCCGAATAGCTCATGGATGAAAACACATCGGGGATCTGCAGAGTCTAACAGGAGTCAATTGGAATTCAGCAGATAAGCAGTTGCCTCTACGCACCTTAAATATTCCCTTGAAGAGAGACACCACACCCATCTTTGCAAATATATTCCCATGTTAGAACCAGACGTGCATATGGAAATTATTATTATCCCTTGGCTGAGGGCTTCAGTTATAAAACATTTGTGGCGTTTGCAACCTGAAAGAGGGATTTTCTCAAATTTGCTAAAGCTGCCTCATTTTTTGTAGGATCACCATTAGCCATACATCATTTGAGATCAAGTGAATTGTCAGATTAACGTGTTTTTGCAGGAAGGTGATCCTGTCACTTCCTTAAAGAGCATGTAGCTCTTCTGAGGGTTATCGGCAAGCTGCCACTCCAGCTTCTCATGCCAATGCCCTTCCTGACTGGTCATTTCCCCTCAGGCTGGAGATAACCCTGCAGTGACTCCAAATTCTTTCATTCAGTATCTGATTCCATCTCCATCATAAAGCCTCCCCCAGAACATGGCTGGACCTAAGTGTTTCCACGACTTGGTTCATTCCTAAAATCCCAATCTGACTTTTGGTTGAACTGCAGTGGAAAATCCAAATCATGTGACAGTCAGAAGGAAAATAATGGCTTTTTCTTGATTCCATTTTCTAAACATACAGTAATGAACAATAAATATTTACAGGCAACTGTGACAACAACTGAAAAGTTTTCTTGGGGACCCACATAAAATAGACTATATTCCCTAAAACACGACCAATCATGCATAAGCTTTAAGAAAGATTTTGGCCCTCCACCCATTAAAACTATTACACAATTTCTCTCCTTTTCACTGCCACTGATCGCCCCCGAAAAAGAGTCTACGAATTCACATCACATTAAAATGGGCAGAATCTTTATTTCCTTGATCCCATGCAGTCTGATTTTGCAGCTCTTTCTCAGCAGCATTGCTCTCCCCATCCCCCAATTCATACCTTACTTCTCTGCCTCCATATTTCCCGCATACAGTCAGCAACCAAGTCCTGCTGATTCTTCCCTTGCTAAGCTGTTCTTTCTACTCCTACTGCCACAACCTAGTCCATGTTCTGATTATTTACTTCCAATGTTTCTTTTGCAATAATAGCTCACTAACTAGTTCTCTAAATTTTCAGTGTTTCTCTGTTACAATTCATCTTGCGTACCTTTGCCAAAGTAAACATCCTACAGCATAATTCTGATTGTATCTCTTCACATTTTAGACATTCCAATGGCTCCCCATTATGTCTAAATAAAGTTTAACTTCAACTCATATGAGGCCAAAGTGTTTGTTGAGTGAACGAGTAGAAAAATTCCACATGCAAGCTTTAGCAACTAACTTGCTATTTACTGAATAAAGTCCAAAAGAGAGGTTTTGTTTTGTTTTGTTTTGTTTTGTTCTGTTTTGTGTCTTAAGCCAAGGTTCCCCATATATTGTTTGTGCCCTCTGAAATGTTTGAATCACTACTGGTAAATCAGCTGATAAAGAAGAGTTACTATTTTATGTCTTCTGCTGTCTAGATTTTTTAAATCTCTTTCAGATTTCAACCGACTATGCCCTTTATTTCTATTCCTTAAGATATTATAAAAGTTTTCTCTATTGATTCTTCTTCATGAATGTTTAATCTAAGGAAGTTTGAAGTTCAGGGTGCCAAAATGTACAATTTGTCCCGATGATCCCAACTATTTCTTCTATTTCAGTTTAGTGTAATTTGAACATATCATATCCTGAATTAATAAAGAAGATTCAGTAAAAACGTATTTTACCTTCATGGAAAATGTCTATCCAAAATAAAATTTACCTTTAAATCCCATGAAAGATAACAGACCAAGATGGCCGTGTAAACACATGCTAAAATTGTTCCTGTTCAAATATGAGAAGTAATGGATAACTATTTTTGAACTATTTGAAAGCACGATCCTGTTCAAAAGCAAGAAAGAAAGTTTTCCATGGCCCATTTAAAAAAAAGGAAATCTACAACAATAAAGGGTCTTTGTCTGGGTTATGGTCAAAAATGAATTGTAAGGATTGTGCTTCAGCATTTAGGAAAGGGCCTGAACATGCTCCACACATGAACCAAGCACCCAATTGAAGCCAGAGTTATAACTGCATTCCCACCCTCTGAACAGAGGGTAAAATCATTTTACTCACAGTATCACAAGACCTGGTTCAACTGAGGCAACTGTGAATTTCCATATAGCAAGGAATGTGTTGAAGAAAATTCCCACTCGGGATGAGCTCCTAAAAACTAAATTCTCAAGAGAAAATCAGCACCGAAAGAGACAATAAGCTCAATAGAAGGGACAACTTACACAAGTAAATAGAAATAAATAAGCAATGCGAAAAGAACTTTTAAATAATGATGCTTAAAATTCTCAAAGAGGAAAATGAGGATTAACGTCAATGAAACAAAAGTAGGGTATGAAACAGAACAATAGCTATGAAAAACTATTCTCAACTGGAAATCTTGGAATGGAAAATATGAAATAAAAAGTCCAATATATGGGCTAAAATGTAAACTAGATAAAGCTGAAAAGAAAATTAGTGAACTCCATTATGAAACTGAATAAATCTCACAGACTGTAAAGAGATAGAGAATGAAATAAAAAGAAGTTAATAGGTATGAGAATATATATATGAATATACACACAAATATATATATGAATATATACACATTTAAACATATATTTACGTATATATGTATATATACCAGAAAAAAAGAGAACAGAAGAGAGGCAATATCTGAAGAGATAACGGCTGAAATTTTTCCAGAATCAAAAAAAGACATAAACACTTGAAAGAGTCACAAACAGTATCAAAAAAGAAAAATCCAAACCCAAAGACATTGTAGTGAAACTTCAAAAGATCAATGATAAAAAGAAAAATCTTACAAGTTTTCAGAGAGGAAAAGACAGATTACCCAAAAAAGAGAATAATCAGGATGACAGAATTGTCTTCTCAACAACCAGAGCTGCTAAAAGAGAACAGAGAAGCATTTTCAAAGTATCGCGACAAAATAACTGAACCAGGATTCCATATTCAGTCAAACCAACTTTCAAGAGAGAGGGCAAGAAAAAGATATTTCCAGACATACCAGAACTAAAATAGTTAACTATTCATGAATTATTGCTGAAAGAAGTATTAAATTACATACTTGAACCTAGGGAGGGGAAAAAGGAAAGAATGAGATGCAAAAAACAGTAGTGAGCAAATAAGTCAGCAAGACATGCTGATACATCTTAAAAAAAAAAAACTACAACTAACTTTCTAGAAAATAATAACAAGAGAGCTGCAGGTTGATGGCTAGGCCATGAGAGAGATCAGAAGGATGTTCTAAAAAGTACAAAAGTCCTTATCTTTCATAGGAGGATGTTAGCAATACTAAATAGAGATTTCTTTAGAAAAATAAAGAATTATAATGTGTGTTAAGTATAGCATAGCCAGTAGAGGAAAAACAGGAATAAAAATACAGAGTTTTTCTAAGGTTCTCTCCCCTCTGATCTTCTAGGGCCATTTACTATGGAGACAAAACATCTTAAAACTACAGATTTGACTTTACTGTCAGTAAAGGGAACAGTGTAAAATTTTGAAATCAGACAGCACGGTAATCAATCATTCACAGTTTATAGTTTTTAAAATAATATTTAATAATTTGACAATAGATTAAGGACATGAGGCTTAAAATAACTAAATAAAAATATTAGGAAAAACTACTTATTAGATCACAAAGCTTACCAATGGAAACTGTTAGAAGACATATCTGAAAGTAAAATAAAACTAGATAAAGGACCACACAATAAAAGTCAATGACACTGTCACTGACAGCGTCACTGACACTGGCTGTGTATTCCATGATAGCAGTGAATTAGGCAATATAATAGGTTCACATTCCTCTATCTTCTCTAAGCTTGATGAGTATTTTCTAATCGTCCTTTTAAAAATGTCAACAAGTTGTTAATTATTCAGCTTCTGAATAATGTACACAGATGAGAGCTGTTCATGTCTAAACCAATAGACAAAACTATATTTTAAAAGTAGATACATATAGGGCTTCCCTGGTGGCGCAGTGGTTGAGAGTCCGCCTGCGGATGCAGGGGACACGGGTTCGTGCCCCGGTCCGGGAAGATCCCACATGCCGCGGAGCGGCTGTGCCCGTGAGCCATGGCCACTGAGCCTGCGCGTCCGGAGCCTGTTGCTCCGCAACGGGAGAGGCCACAACAGTGAGAGGCCCGCGTACCGCAAAAAAAAAAAAAAACAAAACAGTAAATACATATAGAGAAAAAACTCAATTCAAAATTAGAATTTTGAATACTTCAAAATAAAAATGGTATTTGCTTCTGAATGACATGATAGTGGATGACATTTTCTTTTCCAAACTTTCTAATACTCCCTATAATCAACATGTATTATTTTATATTGCTTTATCATCAGGCAAAATAAATGTTTTAAAATTATAAACTTTCCACATGAATCCATCTTTATAAGGATTCAATTGATAAGCATTATATAATTTTAAAGAAAGCCTCTAAAACCCTATGTTATTCATCCAATATACAAGTAGTTTTAATTGTGTAGATATTAGGTTTAATTATTCACCTAACTAAAAGTCAACATGTAGCATAATGTGAGATTATATAACATGTTGCTTATAAAAAACAGGGCTAAATCTGAATATATAAACTAATCTCTTCCACTCACACATAAAACATTTGATAAAATAATAAAGGCCCAAAGGGACTAAAGAAAAGTTCTAATAGTCCAAGGAAAATCAATTTATTCTTCATTGAAACAAAAATTAAGTTAAATTTGGTCATTTTCCAGACTTTTATAAAATCAATCAATTTGTCCATGGAATCTTCAGGAGTATAATTTACTTCTCTTTCTGTTAAGGCCTATATTAAAGTACGTACACAATTAGGCCCCTCCTGATTCCATAAAAACACTCATTCAGAAGTGTTATTCTCAAATTTCCAATAATAACTGAGTAATCTGGAGGTTTGCTTAACGTTTGAATATGCATGCCTGGGTTGAGTCAAGCATATTAATCATTCCATTCTACGTGACTCTGTATAATGTAATGAACATTAACAGACTTCCGATTTCCTGTATCTCATATTTATTTTATTATACCACAAGGGCTAAAGACCAGAAAAGAGACGTCTAATTTTTAAAAAAAATATTGGAAAACATTGCTACTGAATTTCCTAATAAAATTACTAAAAGCATTTACACTCAAATTATAGTGATGATCTACTTAATATTTTTATCCTCACTAATTAAAAAAAAGAAAGAAAGAAAAGTCTCTTATTAAAGGCCATGTTTTTACCCAGCTTTGGAATACTCATTTGGAGCCTGCAAATAGAAACTTTAAGTGCCATTTCTACAAATTCCTATTACCGTATCTGGTTCAAGAAGCAAGTCTATTGTTAACAAGACGAAAACATTCCCACTTATGCCACTGGCAAGATTTTTAATGACCAGACTGGTCATTTACCTACTTTCATTGTTTAAAATCTAACAAAGGATTTACTCATTTTTGATGGATACCTTAGAACTCATTAGGGTTAGCTGGAGTTTCTCTGATCCTCAAAGAGACAATGAATTCAGGATTTTAATTAGAAAGACTGGTTTTCATGACTATACTCAAACTTTTATTTTTTAATGTAAAATTATGTTTAAGGATATCATGCTATTCAGAAGTAACTAAATAGTATGATTGCTGGGTCAGCCACTTACAAATTCAAGGTCTGTATCACTAATATAATATCACGACCCAATGACAATAATACTACCGGGTGCATTAGACTTTACTAAGCATTACCACATATGTCACATAATGTAACATTGGCAAATTGTAGGAAAAGCAGCATCATTTATGATCCTCAGTTGACATCTGTTGTTATCTTACAACCCAGGGCCTACTTCTCTTTCCTATAGTGCTCTGATTTCCTTCTGAGGATTTACCTTTTACCCATTGGACAGACATGGAACCGGACTCAGAAGCCCATTCCCTTCCTAGAAGTTGGCATGTTAACCAAGTTAGGCCAAACTTTGGGGTCCCTCCTGTGAATCTGAATCTTGAGCAGAGGAACAAAGACAGATAACCCTGTTGCTTCCAACCAGAGAACCCTGAAATACCCTTTTACACATGAAGCATCTGAAATGCAGAAATGTTAAGTGATTTTCCCAGGTTGTTCAATAAGCAAGAGAGTGGTGACCTCATGACTCCTAATCCAGTGTTCTTTGCACCCTGCCACAAAGATCAAGATGATCATACAACACTTCCTTTATTGAAGTATAATTGAGTTATAATATTATATTATCAATAGTTTTAGGTGTACAGCAGTTATTCAGTATTTTTACAGATTATTACTCCATAAAAGTTATTACAAGATAATTGCTATAATTTCCTGTGTTATACAGTATATCCTTGTTGCCTATCCATTTTATAGAGTAGTTTGTATCTCTTAATCTCATACCCCTATCTTGCCCCTCCCTCCTTCCCTCTTTCCACTGGTAACCATTAGTTTATTTTCTACATCTGTGAGTCTGTTTCAGTTTTGCTATATACCTTCATTTGTTTTATTTTTTAGATTCCACACACAAGTGATATCATATAGTATTTGTTTTTCTATGTCTGACATTTCACTAAGCATAATATTCTCCAGGTCCATCCACGTTGCTGCAAATGGCAGAATTTCATTCTTTTTATGGCTAAGTAATATTCCACTGTACATAAACCACATCTTCTTTATCCATTCATCTGTTGATGGGCACTTGGGTCACTTATGTATCTTGACTATTGTAAATAGTGCTACTTATGAACACATTGATGAGAGTTTTTATCGTGAATAACTGTTGACTTTTGTCAAATGCTTTTTCAGCATCTATTGAGATTATCATGTGATTTTTTATTATTCCTTTTGTTAACACGATGTATCACATTGATTGATTTGCAAATATTGAACCATTCTTGCAACCCTGGAATACATCCAACTTGATCATGGGGTATGATCCTTTTTATATATTGTTGCATTCAGTTTGTTGATATTTTGTTGAGGATTTTTGCATCTATATTCATCAGGGATATTGACTTGTAATTTTCTTTTTTTTTTTTTTTTGTAGTGTTTTTGTCTGGTTTTGGTATCAGGTAATGGACACCTCTTAAAATGAATCTGAGAGTGTTCCATCCCGTTAAATTTTATAGGTATTAACTCTTTATATGTTTGGTAGAATTTCCCTGTGAAGCTGTCTAGTCCTGGACTTTTGCTAGTAGTTTTTTTTATTATTATTAAAAATTCAATTTCACTTCTAGTGATCAGTCTGTTCAAATTGTCTGTTTCTCCTTGATTCAGACTTGGCTGCTGTATGTTTCTAGAAATTTTTCCATTTCTTCTACATTGTCCTGTTTGTTGGCACATAACTGTTCATGGTATTCTCTTATGATTGTATCTCTGTGGTGTCAGTTATTTCTCCTCTTTCAATTCTTATTTTGTTTATTTAGGTCCTCTCTCTTTTCTTCTAGGTGAGCCTGGCTAAAGGTTTATCAATTTTATCTTTTAAAAAAAATAGCTCTTGGTTTCATTGATCTTTCCTATTGTTTTTTTAATCTCTGTCTTATTTATTTCCTCTCAGATCTTTATTATTTCCTTCCTTTGGCTGAATTTAGGATTTGTTTATTCTTCTTTTTCTAATTCCTTTGGGTGGTAGGTCACGTGGTTTATTTGAGATCTTTCTCATTTCTTGAGGAAGACCTGTATCTCTAGGAACCTCCCTCTTAGAATAGCTTTTGCTGCATCCTATAGATTTTTCAAGTGTGTTTCCATTTTCATTTGTCTCAAGGTATTTTCTGATTTCCTCTTTGATTTCTTCTTTGACCCATTGGTCAATGAAATGGTCAACTGACCCATTTTTTAGTAGCATGTTGTTTCATCTCCACACGTTTGTTCTTTTTCCATTTTTCTTTCCGTAATTGATTTCTAGTTTCATACCAGTGTGGTCAGAAAAAATGCTTGATATAATTTCTATCCTCTTAAATTTCTTGAGACTTGTTTTGTGACCTAGCACGTGATTTATCCTGGAGAACGTTCAATATGCATTTGAAAAGAATGTGTATTCTATTGTTTTTGGATTTAATGCTGTAGATATCTATTAAGACCATCTGGTCTATTGCGTCATTTAAAACCACAGTTGCCTTATTGATATTCTGTCTGGATGATCTGCTTAGTGATGTACATGGGGTGTTAAGGTCCCCTACTCTTATTGTATTATTGTCAATTTCTCCCTTTATGTCTGTTAGTATTTGCTTTATATATTTAGGTGTTCCTGTATTGGGTACATATATGTTAAGAAGTGTAATATCCTCTTGTTGTATTGATCCTTTTGTCATATAATGCGTTTCTTTGTTATTTGTTATAGCCTTTGTTTTAAAGTCTATTTTGTCTGAAAAGTATACAAATATTGCTACCCCTGCTTTCTTGTCATTTCTGTTTGCATGAAATACCTTTTTCCATCCCCTCACTTTCAGTCTGTGTGTGTCTTTGTTCTGAAACGAATCTCTTCTTCTCCTTCTCCTCCTCCTCCTCTTCCTTCTTCTTCTTCTTCTTTCTTCCCGTGTGGTTTGATGGTTTTCTTTAGTAGTATGCTTATGTTCCTTTCTTTTTATTTTTGTGTATCTATTGTAGGTTTTTGATAAGTGGTTACCATGGGGTTCAGACACTTTGATCTATAACTACATCTACGTGTTTTAAACTGGCAGTCATTTAAGTTCAAATGCTAAAAGATATACATTTTTTACTCTCCACCCCCACATTTTGTGTTTTTCATGTCATATTCTACATCTTCATGTTTATCCCTGTTTATTGTAGTTATAGTTGCTTTTATAATTTTGTGTCTTTTAACCTTTGTACTGGCTTATTTCAGTGGTTGATCCTCAGTTCTTACTGTATATTTGCCTTTCCTAGTGGGATTTTTCCTTTCCTAGAAATTCCTTTCCACTTAGAGAAGACCCTTCAACACTTCTTTTACGGTAGGTTTACTATTGATTAACTCTTTTAGTTTTTGCTTGTCCAAGAAGCTCTTTATCTCTCTTTCAATTCTAAATGATAATCTTGCTGGGTAGAGTACCCTAGTTTGCAGATTTTGCCCTTTCAGCACATTGAATATAACATACCACTTCCTTTTGGCCTGCAAAGTTTCTGCAGAGAAATCAGCTGATAGCCTTATGGAGATTCACTTGTATATGACTCTTTGTTCTTCTCTTGCTGCCTTTAGAATTCTCTGTTTATCTTTACCTTTTGCCATTTTAATTATGATATGTCTTGGTGTGGGTCTGTTTGTGTTCATCTTGTTTGGGACCCTCTGTGCTTCCTGTGCTTAGATATCTATTTCCATCTTCAGATTTGGAGAGTTTTCAGCCATAATTTCCTCAAATACATTTTCAAAACCTTCTCTCTCTTCTCCTTCTAGGACCCCTATAATGCAAAGGTTGGTACACTTAAAGTTATCCCTGAGATATCTTAGACTGTTTTCATTTTTGTAATTTGTTTTCCCTTTTGCTGTTCTGATTGGGTGATTTCCATTATTCTATCTTCCAGACCACTTATGCCTTCTTCTGTATCACTTAGTCTGCTATTCATTCCTTCTAGTGTGTTTTTATTTCAGCTATTGAATTCTACATTTCTGATTGTGTCTTTTTTATATTTTCTAGTTCCTTGTTAAAATTTTCACTCTGTACATGTGTTCTTTTCCCTAATTCAGTTAAGATTTTTATTACTAGTGCTTTGAACTCTTTATCTGGTAAATTGTTTATTTCTGTTTCATTATTTATTTTTTCAGAGGTTCTCTCTTGCTCTTTCAAGTGAGAGAAGTTTCTTTTTTCATTTTGCTTAACTTACTCTGCTTCTAAGAATTTAAGTGAAACAGTTACCTATTGTGGTTTTAAAGGCATATGCTTACATGGGAGTGTCCCTATACAGACACTGCCCAATCCCTTTGATGGGAGAGCTAGATTTGAGATGGACACAAGTCACATCTTTCCTCAGGGTGTGCTGGCAGCTATCACCTTGGTAGGGGGTGGGGCTGGAGATGGAGGGGGCCAGAGTGCTCACTCTACTTGGGCTGGGACACACACCTCAGCTGAGGCTGTTGCAGGAAACCCAGTAGCCTCTAGAGCAGTCCTTTCTCTACCCTGCCTCCAGAGCAAGCCAGCTCCTCAGGAGTGGAGTACAGGCTTCCCACAGCCCTCCGGTTAGTCCCAGTGGTCCTTTAACCAGCCAGTGGTTCTCATCTCCCCCAGATAGGACCCCAGGACTGGGACACCCAATCTGTGGCTCTCATCCTTCACTCCCCAGAGTGGATGTCCACTCATATATTCTCCTCTTTCCTCTGAATCCCCTCCCAGGAGCATAGGTTCTGACTGGATTGCTTTTCTTCCCTTCCTACCCAATTACTTTGTATCTTTCTTATAGTTTTGGTTGTACAGGAGTCTTTCTGCCAGTTTCCAGTTAGTTTTCAGTGAGAATTTTTCCACATGTAGATTATTTTTTATGTGTTCATGAGGGGAGGTGAGCTCCATGTCCTCTTACTCTGCCACCTTGGTCAGTCTCCCATACAACACTTCTTTTAAATGGAGTTTCATTTTCCAATGGCTAAATTGCTTTAAAGTTTAAAAATCACTATAGGAATAACTTTAAAGCAAAGGATAATCTAATTTTGGATAGCCATAAATATCTTCATAGAACTTTTAGAGAAACGCCATCTATTTCCTTCAGTAATACTTCCAGATTTTTATAAGGAAAACCTTATATTGTACCTTGTACTTCAATATTGGGTTATAATGCCTACTACTCACTGACTTTTCCAAATACTTCTTTTCTGGATTCAAACATCATATTAAAAAAAGCAAAAAGATACAGCAAATTAAGTGAATCAAGAACTCTAACAGTGATAATGGCTAGCATTTTTTGAGTGCCTACCATGTGTCAGGAAATTTAGTGGCCACTTTATATATATTAAATGTTATTAAATCCTCACAACAGCATTGCAGGGTCAGTACCAATATCTCAGTTTAAAATGAGTGAACTGAGACTTAGAGATGTTAATAACTTGCCCAAGTTCATATAACTGAATAATGATAAAACTACAATCTGAAGCCCAAATTACTTCCATGAATACCATATATCCTCTTAGAAACACAGAAGTGAGACATTAGGATATAGTCTTACCCCTTCAAAGGCTTAGACAAAGAGAAGGTTGGTAATATCATAGACTCTGTGATAACTAGCACTGCATAAATCATAATCAATAGAAACACTAAATCTATACTCAGAATTTGGAAAATCACAAGATATTTATGTTAAATAGAGAATCTGAATACTGTGATAATTGAAAAGACAACATTTACCCCCATTTGATATCAGAAAAGGCTTACATTTTGAAAAAGTCTAGAAATCTTGCTTTCAGGTTTACAAGGGAAAAGGGTCCTTCACTTTCTCTCCTAGATTTCTTTGCCTTCCTACTACATTTCTCTCCAAAAAGTTTAGCTTACATCAATCAAAATTTCCCTTTTAACGCATCTCAAACTCAATATCCCACCCTTCACAATTACTGCATAGCCCAATTGTGAAGGCAAAATGATTGTTACGTGGAATATGTCTTTAAAACCTTTAGCAGTTAAGAAAAAAGAGACACACCTAGGCTTATTTTTTCCATCTGGATCCAAAACTTTTCATGGGCAAACTATATGGTATTTGTATTGGCAAGGAGAAGTGTGTGATTTCAAAACACCATCTAGTAGTGCTGTAACGTAGGCCACAGTGCTAATGAGGCATGGTGGTGAACATTGTTCTTGTAATAGTATCAATTGTTTCAATATGTAAAAGTCTGTTTAAAGCTATGTATTGAACCTCTACTCATGTCTAGTCATCCTAAAATTGAATCCTACAAGTTACTAACAGACTTAAGCTTACAACCATCTCTGAAAATAGATCAAAAGGCACACCCTGCTCAAGAGGGCTCAATAATGTCCTTTTCTGGGAAAAAGTGAGAGCGGTTCTCAAAAAAACACTTTTTTAATTGAGTGATTGCACAACCTAATGGTGGGATTGTCCAGACTCGGTGTTTGGTGGGGGAAGACTCAACCGTGCTTGATTACCCCCACTTCATCTGGAGCTCTGTCCCCATGAGGATACTAAAATCAAACAACCAAGAATTGTATCAGTAAAGTGCTTAATGAAGATGTCCTACAGTGGAGTTTAAACCAATGTGAATGTACTTATTTTTCCTATTTGATTAATTGCTATCTTCCTCCTAAAGAAAAAACTTTTCAGAAAGATTAGGTCGTGGCTATTACATGCACATACTATAATTCATATAACACCATTGGAAAGAGCTCAGAAGCCAGATTCCACACTCACAAACTCAAATTTCTTTCATCACTTTTTTCAGTCCATCCCCAACAAAATGTTTCCCATCACCAACCAGCCTGGCTGCCTAAATAAGATCTGGTGATGGCAAGTGAATGATGAGGCAAACATTTGTCAATTCTGCCTGTTAAGGGTTGGAGTGATCTTGTGTATCCAGAAATCAAGGGTTTCATGCTATTAATATTTATATTGTCTAAAGGAATGTCCCCATATAGTAATTTGTGGCCACAAAACTGTCATAACTACCACACTCTCAACAGGAGCATATAACAAAGACATGGAAGAACAGCTGGCCGACTGCACCTGCACTTCTGCATCTGCAACTAACAACTGGTCCAAATGGGAGGCCACACCCATAAGGTAGAGGTGTGGGGAGAAACTGGCCGACTGCTGAGTGTGCTGTAATATAGTTGAACCCCCTCTATGCTGTTAAATGGAAAGCAGAGATTAGACACAGGAAAGCAAAAATGTCCAACTTGCTCTATTAACAACCTCAGGGTTTATACCAGATCTGGCAATAAATTATCAAGTAAGATAAGATTCTATTGTATCCAAGGACAAGATACCCTGAGATTCTCAAAGAAGCTAAATTTAAATAAAGTCAAAATCCTTCCCTAATCCTAGAGCAACTATTTTTCTTTTTGCCAATGTGGAATATTTCATGCCCTTATCAAAGGCATACCAGAGCATCACAGGGTCTAATTCCATTTTTCCGTATTTTACAGCATGGTCACCTTTTGCTGGAGGAGAGGAGGGAAGGAAGTCCATGACGCTCTCTGGAGGCTCCATGGCAGCCTGTTTTTGCTCTTCATCAAAACCTTCTGAAAACAAGGGCTCTTTCCCCTCTTTATCATGAAGGTAGAACTTCGGTTCTTGAAAGCCTCTTGCTGCCTTCTTTCCCGGCATTTCTCGCCTCCCATCAGTCACAGGACAGACTGCCTCCACAAGCCATCATTAACCTGCCAATTCTGCCTCCAAACAAGGAGGACAAGAGCTCACTAATTTGAAGATCAAAAAGCCACTTGTCCATTATATAATTGGAATGAAAGGCAAAATGTTGCCGTTCTGAAGAGCCCAGTAATTACTAGCTGTTAATTGCTCTCTCGTGGTGGCTCACTTGTAATTAAAAAGAACAGCTCGTTGCAGGCCGATAAGCAATGGTGGAGACCAGCGGTTTAATCAACAAAGCAGAAAAATTTGTTTCTGCCGCGGCCAACAACAGCTTGAGAAATCTTCAGATGTCCAATTGAGATTAAAAACTGTCTATTTAGTGCAGTCAGATTTTATTTTAACCAAGGAAATGACTATTTGAAGTCTTCCAACATGAGTGTCTCTGCCACATCCCCGCTGGTGCCGTGGGGACTAATCACGGGCTGGGGTTGTGATCACTCAAGTAAAGAAATGTAGCGACTTTCCTCTTGACTTCATCATTCTTGGGTAATTGGCCTGTCTGAGGTGAGTACTCTTTTTTTTTTCTTTTTAAAGAAAGCGCTTTAAAGTATGGAAGGCCCACAGACTGTGCATTTAATTACTGTTCATATTTCATGCAGTCAAACTGAATTTCATTTAAAGAGAAAATGATTTACCCATCTTAAAAAAGCCTTATATGCTCTGCTCTGCCTTTTTCTTTCAGGGGTTATATATTTACATGCCCCCCAAAAATGTATTTAGGGCATCAAAGTTAATTCTGTAAGCTGCTTCTCTGTCATTTCCTCTTTCATCTAATAGCCACAAATGACAGCTATCCTTAGGAGGGGGTGGCTGGATACTCCCTGGAAAAATAATACTACATTTAGTTAAGAAGGTTCCCGGGTTAAGTGGGATTACTTGGTCCCAGTTTGGCTCGCAGTTCTCCGATTGTGAACGGTGTGTGTGCCCACCCCCATGCCTCTTTTCTTCTCCTCCTTCTTCCAGGTTGTGGTAGTTGGAAAGCCATTTTTAAAATTTGCATGTGCTTCCACTTAACTGTTCCTCATATGGGTCTCAAGCTATGTTTAAGTCTAGTCTTTCATCAGGGAGGAAATAACTGTTGTCTTCACTCATCATAAGAAACGCATCTCTTTGTTGTCTGGATTATATGAAAAATGGGCCTCAATCACAATGCCAGTGATACAAACTCTGGGTCAAATATCTACCATACAAATTGTGTAAGCGTTGGCACTAGTCATCCTGTACAAAATGGTTTATCACTCCAGCTCAAATGGTGCTTCTGAAAAGATCTGTCCCCTTGCCAGCCACGAAAGCAAACTTCTCTTTCTCCTACACTAACGATAGTCTTAAGATATAGCCTACAAGTAAATGAGTAAGTTAATTCAGGGTAATGAAAAATTAACCTACTGTTAGCTTAATTTGATAGTCCCTATCCTCTCTTTGAAAACACTGCTGACGTCAGGCTGAAGGAGACTGGTACCCCCTACTTTACTCCATGCCAATCTACTTAAAGTTATACAGGCCTCCCTCCTACTAGGGAACTCATCAGTTGAGTTCTAAGCTAACTTTCCTGCATTAAGATGTCTGCTTTCAGGACGAAGAAGGAAGAAAGGAAAAGAGAAGCTTTACCGGGTTTTCTTTTACCCTTCTTTTCATTTATATCTGAGAACCAATGGCCTACCATTATGGAAAGCGTAGAGTCCAATCTTAGTTTAAATCCCAACTTTATTGTTTCTCAATGAGTAACCACGAGAAAGTTATTTGGCCTCTTAAATCTCAATTGAATCCATGGAGAAAATAACTTTTAAGGGACTGTTGCCAAAAATAAATGAAAGAATATTTTGAACATAATAGGTATTTGGTAAATGATAGCTGTTCCTAAGGAATGTTGGATACTAGTAATATGATATGCATGCAATTCAAGAAGGGTCCCTCCCCATGGAGTCCTCTGTATACTTTCAAATATGGCAGGAGGACCTGGAAAAGAGAACCCCAGAAGTGTTTTGTTGAGTATTCCCCATTTTCTCCCACTCCTACACTTCATCACTGTGTACATGCCATCAATTACTTCAACTACAGTAAAATCTGGCATGAGGGTGGGGTAGGACGCAGTGAATCAATGAATGACCCAAAGAGGAATTTGATAGTAGATTCACTTTCATAAAAAGGTGGGAGGGCAAAAAAGAAGACAGAGAATTATTTTCTGAAGTTTAAGTTTCTGAAAAATTTCCTCAGGATGTTAATGAGCAAAAGAAGAGCGCACAAACACACACACACCCACACACACCCACACACACATCTCTCCTGACAGCCCTTACCACACCTATCCATCCTATAAATAAGTTTAGTGCCTTATGTACAATAAACCTGAGAGGAAACCATTCATATGAGCAGCACCATCTTCTAATTTAAGAAAGTCGTGCAACTGGAAAAATAATGAAATCAAATTATTTTTTCCTAAAATATATATTCAAAAGTTGTGGCCTCTTTGATGTAACATTCCTTTCTGGCCTTTATTCTACTAGGACCTATTGTGTGGTCTTTTATGTCTCATTGATAATTAGGAAGCTTTTAAACCTATTACTGAAGCCAATGAAAAATTCAATGCCTTAGGTGAAGAATCTTAGTCTTATTTTTAGTTACAAACTAAATTTGGACCTACAGTGATCCTTCCTGTATACAACCGTGGAAACATCAAGTGACAGACCTGAAAGAGATTTAGAAGAGTCTTTTGCAAATATAGGCCTTTAAAAGTTACAAAATGAGTACAAATAGTCACTACGTTCTACACTTAGATAAACCTCAAAGAGAACAACTACTAATATGCCTCAGGGCTTCATCTTCCCCCAAAGGCTGAGTAGCAAAGGGTCACGGATATAAGAATAGAATTTGGTATTGGAAAGTGAATGGTCCGCTTGTCAGGAGCAGGCTCTACTACCAGCCCTGGCTTGACCCTGTGGATCCTCTCACCTCCCTGATGTGACAATTGAAGCAGAGAAGCCCTGAAGGCCCATCCAGCTTAAAGAGTCTATTTTTCTATAACTACTTTTTAAAAAAATCTTGTGGTAAAATAGACATAAAATTTACCATTTTAACCATTCTTATGTGTACAATTTAATTGTAAACATTTTAAGTGTACATTGTGAAATGTACATTTTAAAGTGTACAATTAGGTACATTTCCATGTGCAACCATCACCACCATTCATCTCCAGAACTTTTTCATCATTCCAAACTGAAACTCTGTACCCATTACACAATAACTTATCATCTGCTTCTCCCCACAGCTCCTGGTAACCACTATTCTCCTTTCTGCCTTGATGCATTTGCCTATTCTAGGTACCCCATATAAGTGGAATCATACTTTATTTGTCCTTTGATGTCTGGCTTATTTCACTTAGCGTATTGTTTCAAGGTGCACCCATGCTGTAGCATGTGTCAAAATTTCATTCCTTTCTAAGGTTGAATAATATTCCCCTGTAGAGATAGACCACATTTTGTGTATCCATTCGTCTTGCTGATGGGCATTTAGGTCGTTTCTACCTTTTTAGCTATTGCTAATAATGCTACTCTGAACACTGGTGCACAAGTATCTGAGTCCCTACGTTCCATGGCAACTTTTGAGATTCAGGAAGAGTCCAAGCAGACTTAAAAGGCTAATTGACAGTAGCCTGTCGGCCTCGGGCTCACGTGCCCTGGTTAGAAAGTCAAGAAGATAGATGCGACATCTCTTGACTCACTTTGTACCGTACCAACTACCAGAAGCTGCTCAACAAAGGTCTTCTAGTAACAGAAAGCAGACTCAGCCTCTTTGGATCAATTACATGTTAAGCCTAAATCCTCTTATAGGGTGTGGGCAACCTCCTGCCCGCGCATCGTGCTGGTTAAGGGCAAAAGCCAAACAACATGTTTACGCACTGGCTTTTCTGAACACTCTCATCTTCCTGTGTCTACGCACGACACCCAAACCAGCAGGCCCCGGATGACTGTAGCCAATTCTGATCACACTGAACTCCTGCGTTCACTTCACGATTGGGATATGGAGGTGGCAGTCTGTTTTCCCACTTCCTGTTTCTATTTTTCAGGCAGCACCTGTCACCAGCAGTCTTGACTTTGACAGTTTTCTTTTGAGTCTCTTTGCTTTTTTTCTCATACTTGTTCTAAGGTTTATCAGAGGAAACACTTGCCCTCCCAAGGATGGCCTCCACGCTGTGACAGATTAATCCAAGTGGACTGAACTTCCTTCAGACAGAGGACACTAATTATTATGAAGGCACTTAGAACACAATGCGAGCTGACATCTGACAGACCATTCCCTGCCAGCTCTGCATTGTCTTAATGTCAGACCCTGTCAGTTCCCAGCCTTAATTACATCCTGTTTACAAACATTAGGCCTGACTTCAGATGAAGCCTTAACAAAGGTTGACAAAGGTCAGGGTCACATGGCAAGGATGTTATCTGTCTGTACTCTCCTCCCGATAAACCAGAGGTAGAGGGCTGATTCGGGAGATAGCTTTCAGAGCAGAAAAATGCACCGTGGTCACTGGAATATCTAATCTCTGCGGACACATTTTCATCCAATCTGCTAAGCGCTGTGGCAGGGAGAGGGGGCGAAATGTAGAGGGCCAACTCGGTGCTGCCTGTTATCTAAAATCCCCTGAGGGCAGACATGGCAAAGGTGTTGGGAAAAACCTTCAGCAGGAAGGCGGTAGTCACCCTTTGCCGTTGATTCAAGAAAAACAAATTCAATCTTTAAAAAATGAACCCCGGTTAAAATAGAGACCTGTGTCAAAGATAACAAGCAAATCTTAAGGAGTATACATAACCCGATTTTTTTTCAATCATTATTTTTGAAATGTTTTTATGTTAGGGTCAAGTAGCAGATTGTTTCTTAAGCAAAGTACTCTTGAGATTCATTTCATGTGCTAGATTTGTAGGTATCGCGTGAGACTTTCATTCAAAGCAATCAGACTTGATTATCTTTGAATGTTAATAAGTTACAACAGTAATGAATAGTATAACCTATTTTTGTTTGGTTGTTTGTTCTTTTAGGTTTTGGCCTTAGGGGTCATCTGCCAATCTCTGTATTTTACAAATAGGAAGAGAGAGGGTTGAATTATGTAACATAACTAGATCTTACAGCACCCTGGTGGCAAGGCCAAGCCGGAAGCAAAATCTCTCACACAGAGTCTGGGGTTCCTTGGAAGTAAACACTTTATTTTTAGAATTCTTACGGAGTCTGGCACCTAGTTACTAGGCATCTGTTTAACAACTTATTCCTTCTGCCCCTTCAGCCTGCTTTCCTAAAGATCTAAAGAACTTACAATTCTTTTCATCTTATAGGTTCCAACACATAAATTGTTTCAAATGTTCTTCTCTTTAAGTCTTGAAATTCCCATCGTGCCCACAAAAGCACTCAGTAGATCGTTTACATAACGGCTTGGGCACCACTTGGTTCTTCCACATTATCAAGACTTCTGCTGTGCTACCTCCAGACCATTTTCTTATTGAGTCCAGTGAGTTGCAATCTGTTCAACAGGCTTGCTTCCTAAATGTACACCTTGTAGAAGTGAGTTTAGGTGTATCTCTAACAACTTTGTCGGTTTTTTAGGTCGACAGCGTTTCAGAGAAATGGCCTCCTTTGGTGTCTAGTTCCTCCTTCATCAGCTGCACTGCCGTGCCGCACCACACACCCGATGCCACAGGGACTCACTTTCAGACCTACTGCTTAGCCCCTCTCCCAAGAAGCTCATCTGGCCCTAGAGTTCTTGCCACCAGTAGGTAACTCTGAATTGTTTTAGGCTTAGTCCTGACTCTTCACCTCTTTTCTTCCTCATCTCTGTGAGAGGCCTCTGTTCAAACACAGTAAGTCTAAGAACAAGTCATTTCCAGGGTCCCTCTCCCAATCCTCCCATCTTGAAAGAAGAAACATCATTCTCATGATCCCTAATGTTTAACCTTTGAGAGTCCTTTCTCAGCCCTACCTACTTCCCTGTTGTGAAGAACCAAGCAATTGTTCACTGCTTTGTCCAATGTGCCTGCTGCAGTACCTCAGACATAGTAGGCACTTAGTAATGCATGGATAAATGAGCAAAAAAATGAAAGGATTGGGCTTCCCCGGTGGCGCAGTGGTTGAGAGTCTGCCTGCCGATGCAGGGGACACGGGTTCGTGCCCCGGTCCGGGAAGATCCCACGTGCTGCGGAGCGGCTGGGCCCGTGAGCCATGGCCACTGAGCCTGCGCGTCTGGAGCCTGTGCTCCGCAACGGGAGAGGCCACAACAGTGAGAGGCCCACGCACCACAAAAAAAAAAAAAAAAAAAAAAGGATCAATGTAGAAATGGACAAACTTGATGAAATCACTGAGTCTTTGATAATTTTTTCTTCACAGTATCCCAGCTCTTCTTTTCCACTTCCTCCTTCACAACCATCTCCATTTTCCAGGCTTCCTTCACCAGGGATCTGAATTACTACAAACCATTGTTGGTTCATCTGCCTTAGTTTCTCCACCGAACCCCTCCCAACTATGGCTGGGCACAGATAGTAGTGCTGTACAAAAACTGGTGCTTCACTCTTACCTAAAACACAGACCCCTTGCAACAATCCCGTCGAATATTCTAATCTGTTGTATAAAAATGTCAAGTAGCTCTAGGCCCAGGTCCAACTCCTGCCAAGTGTGACTTATTCCGTTCCCCCAGGATGACAATGAAATGCTGTTTAACTATCCTTTGACTACACTTCTCTGAACAGGTGTGTTCCCCATAACATTCTGTGGTCTAGACCAGATTTCCCAGCTTATGGGGGATTATGTCATTTGGGACTGAATCCAAGACTTGGCTTAAATAAAGATGTATTACTGCCTTGCTGCTCATGCGTTGACCATATTCACAGAGTGAAGGCAGATGAATCTGTCAGTCAAGTGTAATGCAGAACTCTCTGACGACAAACTTGACTCACGATAGTAAAATTGAGGTTACAGTGAAGTTGAACTAAAATCCCTAGGTGTTATACTACCTTAACTTGCTTTATTCACTGTGATGAGCTACATAGTTCCGAAGGCGGTAGTTACTGCAGGCTGAAAAGTTATGTCCTAAGATATTTCCACCATAGCGCTGTAAAGTTTGTGTTTGTTATGTCTGCCAGCTAGTGGCTGGAACATCTAGTAGGAATTTCTCTCAATTAGCAAAGGGAATAAACGTGGGTTGGGGGCAGTGGGGAAGGAGGAGGGCCAAGGGAAAAACGAATGAAAGGATGAATTCTTTCCTGTAAAACCTTGAGGAAGTGTGATAAAGCTGGCCTTTTTGCATGCATTACATATACATTTTAGTGCTAAGTACAGTTTAAAGATGGACGATAACCATCTGTTATCCGGGTAACACTGACACATTAATGGTTCTATTTGTAAGTCTTAAGACAAGATCAATAATTGAGAGCTTTAAAAACATCAGGCACACCTGCACCTTCTTCCCACCACTGAAAAATAACTGCTTGCTCTTTTTTCAGACGGTTGTTTTACTTTCATTGCATTTGTAACGTCAGTCATATGCACAACTCACTCTCCCAACAGAATTGGGTTACAGCCAGTGGCCAGCGCCTCCGGAAATGCGGACCTAATATTTCGCAATAGCTCTACGAGGGTGTGCAACCGCATGCTTTACTAACCCAAACAAGAAAATCTAATTTTAGAGGGAAAGGAGTTGAGAGGGTCAGAAGAAAGCCATGTCACTAATCTAGTACATACCTTTATATTGGGGTGTATGCAAAAGTTCAGTGCTGAAGTGAACTCCCAAATTCCTAGTATGCTCACAATAAGCTGTTTAATTCAAGTGCAAGGAATCTTACCACAGGATCTCATAAGATGCAACTTTTCCAATCAGGAAAAGAGACACTGACACAGTCAAAAATTCTACAGCTCTTAAGCAGAGAGTCGAAGAAAAGATATCACTTTACAAAATAAGTCAGTTTGCCAGGCTGATTCTGCCTTCTTTAGTGGCGGATGGTGAGGGGTGGAGTGACTAAGAGGGTTGGTGCGCAAGGAGACTGGAGCATATGAAAGCAGAGGCTTTGAGGGTGCAAAATTAAACAGGACTTCGCAGGGCCCACTAAAAAAAGAATCAGGGTGGCTGGAGAAGTAATTGTGCCCAAACTGACCCTAAAGCCTTGAATATCAAATCTTTCCTTTCATTCAGGTCTTTGGATCCAAAGCAAGATAATTTTTAATTTAAAACAATGCTAGATTTGATTGTCAAACTGTACTGTGCACTGGATAGGTCCAGGTGCTGTGCTCACTCTCCTCTCCTCAGCACCTTGAGTGATACCCAGCACACAGCAGACACCCAATGATGTACATGGGATGGGCGAATCAGTGAGAGACTGAGATGGGGGCTTGAACGTCATCTTGGTGCCTCCGATGCATCATACTTTAAAGCAATCCCTTTGAAGTACCTTAGAGCCAGTATATATATATATATATATATATATATATATATATATATATATATACACACACACATATATATATACACATATATATATGTGTGTATATATATATATTTTTTTTTTTTTTTTTTTTTTTTTTTTTTGCGGTACGCAGGCCTCTCACTGCTGTGGCCTCTCCCGTTGCGGAGCACAGGCTCCGGACGCGCAGGCTCAGCGGCCATGGCTCACGGGCCCAGCCGCTCCGCGGCATGTGGGATCCTCCCGGACCGGGGCACGAACCCGTGTCCCCTGCATCGGCAGGCAGACTCTCAACCACTGCGTCACCAGGGAAGCCCCGAGCCAGTATATTTTTAAATCAACGGTTCCATAGGATACGATTCAACTCCGGAAATAAATAGAAATAAGGGATATAATTTTCTGCCTCTCGGCTGAGCAATCAAAAACATTTTTTAGTCCCAATAGACACAGTGATGGACAATTCTGCCTTAAAAAAAGAATAGAGTTGTTCACGGCAGCATCACCCACATCTCACAACTGGGAGGGCAGTTGCCTCCTGAGAATGATGGGAGGGAGCTCCAAGTAAAGCTTCTGCCCAAAAGATCCAACCTCCCCTTTTACTGCACCACAGTGGCAGCTCTCCTGTGGGAGGGTGGAGAGTATGGGAGGACAAAGAAGGAGGGATCTGCTAGGGGATGGTGCCGTAGGCCAGACCCTAAGACACAATATTATTTTATGCTCCTGTAACAATCCCAACTCATTCACTCCGTTATATCTACCCAAGTTTCTGAGCAGCTGGGAGCTGGCCAACTCCCATAGGGCGGGCAGCCTAGGCAAATAACAACCATCATTGATTGATACAAAGTAAATATTCAGTACAACCATATAAAGTAAATATTATTATCACCATTTTACAGAAGAAAAATGTAAGGCGAATCTATTTAGCAGGTGATGAAGTTTGGATAGGAGCCTCAGTTTGTCTGACTCTAAAACATGAGATTTTTTTCCAACACATCATTTTGCCTCCTGGATCCAATCCCCATGTAAGCTCATACTCCCAATGAGAATGTGATTATATAAAGAGGCACTCTCTTCCGTATTCAAACTAGGCATCATTTTTAGATAAAATCCTTTATACATATGGGTCTAATAATTGAAGCCCAAATTTGAAAAAACTGAAATATCACAAAGTAACAAACATCATAGAAGTCTCTTATTCCACCGTATACTACAGAAGGAGCCCTCTTTGTAAGAATATCTTGCAAGCTTTACTTGCACTTGTGAAAATAAATATATTAGCATTACGTAGCACTTTTCCACTGAAAGAGTTCAAAGCATTTTTCAAATACCAATTTGGTATTTGCTTGAGAAAATAAAAGCTGAAATATTATAGACAAACTCTAGGTGGCATCCCTTAAATAACATTTATCTTTCTTCTTCCCAGAAAAAGGTAGGCATCTCAAAACACGTATTGACACTAAAACTATTAAAATAGAATTCCAAAATTCATGAAGTACAAAAAAATACCCTAGTATGGCTACTACCATTTGAGAACTGAATTTAGTGTTCAGCTTCTTAAAAAACAAGGTGAAGAGAAAAAAAATCATTTATATATAATTCTCATTGTCCAATAAAAGAACTTTCTGTGGATTGTTGTTTAAGAAACTCTGAATAAGACATTGGATATCTTCTACCACTACTTTACAAAAAATACACAGATACTCTTCATGCGACATTACTTAAATTGACCCTCAAGAGAAGCTAAAGGAGAGTCATTTTTAAGAAAAGTAATTTGTTTCAGATGCAACTCTATTTTCCTTCTCCATAGGTCATATCTAATTTTTACACCAATGAAGAGTATACTTGATTCCTTCCACCTCTTTTTCAAGATCAGTTAGCTGTCTGTACATTTTTAGCAATAAAAATCCATCTTTTTTTTTTTTTTTTTAAGGTAACACCTATGGACCATTTCGTGTTTAACCTAGCCCTGCGCTAAGCATGCATTCTTTGACTCAGCGACTCTGGGCTATTAAAGATCCCACCCTCAGTGTCAGACGGCAAGTGGCAAGCCCGGGAGTCCAGCCTGGGTTAATCTGATTCTAGAATCGAGCTCTTAATCATCCTACTACAAATCCTATTCTGTTTACCATAAGGGTATGTGACATTTTTATCTGTATTTCCAAAGTCAGGTAGATAAGAACATCTTCCTGGGGAAATAATATTTTCCTTAGGTCAATTCTTTAAGGGCAGGCTCACAGAGGTAATCTGGACCCTAGTTGCTTTTGATCAAGTGAAGAATTTGAAACCACAACCCAAATGTATTTTTAAACCTCAGCAACAACAGATAATAAATACTGCAATATGTGGGGAAATGAACAGAGTCTATATGGAAGCATATAGGAAGTTATATGCTTCATAGAATAGGTAATAGGAACTTTCTCTTCAGGTCACCAATCAACTCAAAGTCAGTTAAAAGTAACAAATTGTCATCATGGATAATGTTCTAGACGAAATAAGTTAGTGGTCAAAGCAAACACCTAAAACACCATGGACCACACTACAAAAACCCAGAAGCAATTATCACTCATCATTGCCCTGGCAGGAAGCTCCAGGGGGACCAAGGACTGAATGAGTAAAGGGACCACTATCACCTCTTAAATCTTGGGCCGACTGCTTCCAGATGAGCCATTTGGCATCGTGAGGAAATGGAGTTCTGAAATCTTGCCCAGATGTTGCATTTCAGCTAGAAATTATCAATAGTTGGGTTCATGATCCTTTATTTTCATGTATAAGACAAGAGATTTTTCCAAACATGGTAATTTTGCTAGCACTTTTAAGCAGATCGTGTCTTTGAATTTTTTGGAGACTTACCCAATATGTGCCGAAGCATGTAGACATTTGAAATTATGAGAGGGGAAAAGCAAGATACTGGTAGCTTGTCCAAGGACAGTTAACCAGGAGAGGGAGTGTCCTTTAGGGCTTATACAAATAGACACTTTCTCTCTCTTCAAATCAGCCTAAAACATTCTCTGAACACCAAAGTTTTTCAATACTCTATTAAACGAAAACTCTAGAGTTACTGCTGTTTTCAAAACATTACAGTAGAAGAATCCCTAAATCACAGTCGATGGGAGCTGTTTCTCATAATGACATGCCTAACATAACGAGAGCCCAGTGTGAACCCGAAGATTTCCATCCATGGATTCAGTTAGGCTCTGTGCTAGGTACTAGGGATTCAACAAGAAAAAACACGGAAATAGCCCTTGCCCTCAAGGAGTTTACAGTCCAACAGAGAAGTAAGACACTGAACATCAAAACATGAATAACCTTCCAATTAAAAATAAAACAGCCGACAAATATAGTCCTGGTGCCCTCCAGTTTAGTTTAAAGGAGCCTAGATTCCTAAAAGGTGGGTGAGTGAGGGGAGGGAAACAACAGATGTCAGTTATCCAAAAGCATTCCTGACAGAATGTTTTTTAAAGTAAAGTTTAGAAACATTTTCCCTGGGATTCTGTACCAAACCTCCAATTTTGGCAACTGGACTCATTGTTGATTCTGGCTACCAAACTGAAATGGCAACCAGCCCCCATAAGTTAAAAGCCCTGGATATATAGATACACACGTACTATATGTTTTACTCTCTCCTCATTTTCTTTTCTTTGTCAACTTCACATTTTATAGACATCCTCATAGTGACTCCAGGAATGGCTCCGTCTTAAACTTGACAACCAGAGTGACAAAGTCTTGACTTTTTTTCTGTTTCCTTTCTACAACTAATTTTTTTAATTAAATAAATAATAACATTTCTCTCAGTGTAGAGTCAAGGCACATCTTAAAAAGAAAATTTGAAAAATGTTTGTCTACTTTTAAAAACAGCTGCTATGATCTAGCCTGAACCGTAAAATCATAGAATCATATTATGTTGGACTTCGAATAAATCTTAGAATATGTCCCATCCAGCCTTTCATTTTACAAATGAGGGAAATGATAATGTCTACTGATTTATGAGGGCCTCAGTCATTTAACTCTTGAGACACTGAATGTGGTATATATCAAAGCCACGTGAACTTTGACATCATTATGCTTCCTGTAGCAAACTTTTTCAAAGATATTTGCTAAATATGTACAATGCAGAGATGCGTAAGATCAGAGTTGCTGATCTTAAGAAGCTCTGTTTCTTGGCTTAAGGATCCAAAGGGTCACCTGCAGGTTAGGGCACCACCTGTAACATGTCAGGCAGGACCCTAGATTGCCCTCTGGGGTGTATGTGAACTTCATAAGAATTTTACAACTATGTTGAGCCCATTATGATATTATGATAGGCTGAGCACCCATCTACTGAGTTTTGGGGCCAAAACTACTGCTCCAAAGTACAGTGGTCAATGTGTATTAAGTTAACCCAGAAAAGTAAATCAGATCTTTCTGGCATCTCCAGGCATCTTAGTCCTGGACATTCAGAGAGTACATGTGACCACACAGACGTGAATGTAGGAGAAAAGGGTATGGTATCAGGAAAAGTATAGACGTGGTTCGTATAAACCATTGTGGCAGAAGAAATATAAAAAGAAAGTGTAGGTTATGTAATCAGTCTTCTTCTGATGTGTGTGATAATTGCCTAGCATTTGGCCAGATTTTATAAGTAGTCCTCTGAAAGAGTGCATATTTTTAGTAATTAAAGTCCACAAATGACCCCACACCTTTACACACTTGTAAAGACCCAGCACTTCATGCCAGATCCAGCACTTGAAGATTTAAAAGTAGAAAACCCTGATTAACTGTATTCACAAGACTTTCCTAACATAACAGATGTCAGGAGACAAGTATGACATCATATTATAGATAATTTTTTAATGGTCATCACTTTGAAAAATTGAAATTGAGATCAAGCTAACTGAGCTCTTTTATCTTTTTTTATAAAAAATTAACAAACAAAATTTGATGATGAATGTACTAAGTGGAAAGGCATCCAAAACCAATTTGCCCTTCCAGACAGGCCCAGACTACACAATCACCTGGGCGCTGGGTCCTGGGAACTGACTCTGCCCTCCAAAGAGAGGCCTCGTCCTGCTCCAGATTTTACAACCTGGTTCTGCTGGCTAGGGGAAAAAATCATCCTCAGGAAGGATTGGTGCACTGCAATGGCATTCCAGAGGACATTCACCATCAAAACTCAGCATTGTAGGGTTTTTTTTTTTTTGTGGAAGGGAGATGATCTCCCTCTAGAAAGAAGGGAGAACCAGGCTTAATTTGCCCTTTTTGCAAGTCAGAAACTACGTTCTGTATTGCAGATTTGTGGAATGTAAGACCAGACACTTGCAGATACCACATTGGGCTAAGTACTTAGGCATTAACTTGGAAGGATGAAGGGCCCTTGTATACCCACTTCCTAGCATCTTTAGTTTGCTATCTATACAGTGTAAGAAAATATTCCAACCAGAATTCTTAAGAAGGGTTGTCAGATTAGCAAATAAAAATTTAGGGCCCTCAGTTAAATTTGAATCTGAAATAAACAACAAATATAATTCGAGTACAAGTATGTCCCAGATATCGCATGAAGATATACCTATGATAAATATATAGAGATATAGATATATACGCAGTTTCTCTGAAATTCAAATTTAACTGGGTATCCTGTATTTTATTTGGCAATCGTATCCCTAAAGCTATCAACGAAGAATTTATCTCGGAGCTAAATATTAGCCCAGGTGGAAGGGAATATGGGGAAAGTGAATTCTGAGCTTTTTAATGTGTCCAGGGTCCTGCAGATTGCACTGTGCTTACTTTACAACTTCTCTGTGAGGGAGGACCAAAGTCCTTAATCCCTACTTTATGAGTGTAGACTCTGAGTTAAAGAATTGCACAAGGTTACAAAGCAAAGTAGAAGAGCTGGGATTCAAATTAAGATCCTCTGGCGTTTTGTAGGGGGCTCTGTCAATCACTACACTAAACAAACATCAGAGAAGGAAGAATTTAAGAAACTGGCTGGAAAGCATTGCTTTAGCAAGCAAAAATACCTGGCGCAAGCATGGACACTCTTTTCTGTTTTCACGCCTAAGTAAGCAATCATCTGTCTGTGTTCTTTACAGGCTGAGAGTGGCCATTAAGAAATGAAAGCGAGTTTAGATTTCACCGGCATGTTTGGATTGGACGACATTTTGCATTTCAAGAAACCAAGGTCAGCTCAACCTTTTTAGCACTGAGACCCAGATACCACCATGATTTAAGCAAACAACTACCCTGGTGAATTTAAGAGTAAGTGATGGAATAACTGTTCACTGCCTCCCATGCTTTAATTTGCCAAGACTATCTTTACTTCTAAATCTATTAAGGAGAGCTCTATTTCACTCTGCAAAATACTAGCAATTTCTGAAATGAGGTAGAATTTATCCTTGTGAATGCACTTAGGGAATAAAAACTGAGTAACATCAGTAAAAGGTAACCTTCCCAACGTTAGCTGCCTTGAAGCACGCGCCTTATTTTCTAACTCCAAGCAAAGCTATGGTTAGAAGAACTTTTATGTTAGAAAACTATAGAAAACTGAACCTCATACTTCTTGTTAAAAAAAAAAAAAAGACATAGGGTGGGATTAACCTACCACTGCTAAGACATTCCAAATTCAAATCTTTCTCTATTGTACCACAAAATAAAATGCTCAGCTATATTTACCACATCAAAAGAAATTCGTCGAGCTTCTAATATCACAGAACAAAACTAATAGTTCTCACGTGGATATTCATGTTTAGAAGCCATGCAAGGAGTAACAATTGCCTATGACAACTGTCTGTGAAGGATATTGTCAGAAATTCTGAACTGCCCCAGAGGTGTGGCAAGGAAGTCCAGAGATTATTATTGGGTAATGACATTGGAAATAAAAAAGTATAGAGTATTACAGTATTGAGCTATTAGAGCAGGGAATCAATTCAAGGAGACAAGCAAAATTTATATACTTTATTGATTTTAAATTTTACATGCTCTGCTATATGAGTAAATCTTTTGTAGTAATTCTAAAGCTTTGAAATATTGTAAATAACAGGGACTGGGGGGGGGTTCAGGGCAACCATTTTTTCATACCAAAAGTATATAGCCTTTAATGCATATTAGAAGAAATTGGGGTAATAAAATACCTTAAAGCTAACTTAAGTCAGGGCTGGTGTGTTTTTTTTTTTTTTTTTTTGGTCTCCAAAGAACAAGCATGTATCAGGTAGTGAAGTAATGCCAGGTAGCATTGTACTTAAGGAAAAGCATAATTAAATTGATCCTATTGTATTACACAAATCCAACATATCCTGTGTAAACTCAGAAACAGGTGGCTCTTTGTAGAAAAGTGGCTGCCTATTAACCAATGGAAGTAAAGTTTTCTCACACAAAAACAAATACACAGGAGGAAAACACTGAAACAATGGTTGACTCAGGATCCCATAATCAAGAAGCAGATTGAATTTGAAATCACCCCTGCCTGTTCAATGTACCTGAATCCAAAAGCCTCAATGCTGGGCACTGGGGGAGCCTGTTTCTAAACAGGAATTTGAGTAAGCCAGTCAGGTTCCGAGAGCCTGCCACCTTCACCAAAAACCACTGCAGGCTGGGTAGTTTGTAAGTTTCCATCATACACACAGTATAGAAAGTGACAGACATGAAGGTGTTGGGAGGAGTTTTATATTTTTACTGCAGTGAGCCTGACTGACGCTTAAGAAAACGTTTTGACACACTTAAGTGTGAGCAACAAATCTGTCCACTGATTCGTAAGCCACATGTTTACTTAAAGAAGCCTGGCCCAATAAATAGGGATCAAAATCCCAAGTGCTTAGGTCCATAAAATTCCCGGAGGCGAACTAGCACCAACAGAATATATTTGACCTTCTTTTGTTTTGTTTTGTTTTGTTTTGTTTTTTTTGCGGTACGCGGGCCTCTCACTATTGTGGCCTCTCCCGCTGTGGAGCACAGGCTCCGGACGCGCAGGCTCAGCGGCCATGGCTCACGGGCCCAGCCGCTCCGCGGCATGTGGGATCTTCCCGGACCAGGGCACGAACCCGTGTCCCCTGCATTGGCAGGCGGACTCTCAACCACTGCGCCACCAGGGAAGCCCTGACCTTCTTAAAATGAGTACAGCTTTTCAAAAATACATAACTCGTTCTCTTTTTTTGCATCTGTACACTATTCTTTTTTTTAATTCTGAGAAAGCTACCTACCTGCCTTTCCAATATTTAAACTTCTATGAGTATAAAAGTGAGAGCAGTACTCAAGTAATTAAAGCCCAGTGACTTTTTGCAGTTTTGACTTCTATTTAAGTAGATCATATCCAGTATACTTGTTTGGAAGCTCTATTAACTACAAAGTTTGATTTTTTTTTCTCGTTGTGGCACTCCTCTCACACATACAAAGGCGTTTGGCATAATGATTCCACACATTTACAAGAACCTAAAGGAAACGATGGCAATCCTCAAGCACATCAGATTCAGATGAAAGAAAACAGTCTCTATGATCACCAAAAAGGGACAAGAATTTTATATTCTTCAAGTTTCTAATGTGAGCTATTGAGAATGGAAATCAAAATCACTGTAACTATTAACACTTAAATATTGGGCAGTGAATCATTACAGTGTCTTAAAACCGGAAACCTCAAAACTGGGTATTTCTAACCAACCCACTGGCACAGGCAACCTTTGTGTGATGGAAGGAGGAAGGGGGAGTCCCTATGGGGGCGGTAAGTGAGTGGGAATGTAGGAGAGGAAAGGAAAGGAAAGAAATCTAACTCAAGGACCTTGAAAACTTAATTTGGAAACTTTGTTAGTGACTTTGGACTTCATTAAACTCCATGTATCACTCTAGCCGCATGATCTCAACAGTTTGAAAGGTATTTGTCATCAGTGAAAGAAAAACATTATTTTTAAAAGAGTAAAAAGATTGATGCATCACTGTGGACTACTTACGCCCCACGCAGTTCAGTCCTTAGTATTAATCTCAACGTGATGGCTTTTGCATACGGCGCATAATTAAACATTTTCTTTTCAGGGCTTTATAGAATCCCCATATGTTTTTAATGGCATCATCTGAATGTTTTTCTTAATAATTCTGGCAGTCTGCTCCTGAATCTTCAAGTTTGTTTTTTGTTCCTAATATCTTTTCTACAGAGGCTGCATTGTGCCAGAGATTGAATCAAAGTCTGAGAGCCCCATGGTCAAGGAAGACACACACACAGAGACTCACACACTCTTACACTGCTTTCTCCTCACTCTTCACTTGCAATCTGTGTTACTCTTGGCACCGGGAAAAGATGGGTGAGAAAGAGAAGGCAAGGGAAGAACACAGGGCTCTGAGTCACAACCTCACTCTACCATGTGGCCCCTTTCTCTTCTATAGTAAGATGGCTAACTCATGTCGTATGTCTGTCTGTCTGTCTCTCTATGAATGTTTGGTGAGTGCATTTAGGTGTGTGCATGCACACGGGGTGGGATGACTTTGGCAGCTGCAACATATGGTCTGTTCGACATTCTGAGGCTGGACAAACCATAATTTGCTGACTCAATACCTACTGCCTCATGGGAACAGGCTTTCTCCTTTTGAGCAGTGGTCCATTTTCTGAACCAAACCCCTTCAGACACAACCCATGAAACTGAAATAATGAAATGTTCACCATTTGGCCTAGTCAGCCACATTTTGAGCTATAAATCAGAATCACTTCCATTTCAGGTGGTATAAATGCGACCCAGTGATCAAGCCTACATGCAGAAGGGGACATCAGGATACAATAATAATCTGAGATTCTAGTGTCCATGTCTACTCAGGACTAGTGCCCATAGTCTCAAACAGAGAATGTAAGAGCCTCTGCTTGAAGAATAAGTAAGTCCAAAAGAAAAATGTACCCATTGCTGTTCAAATGTAGCTTTGCATTTGCTTTATCCCAACATAAATTTAAATTCTAGAAACTGACAAAGACAATAAATAACTCACTTTCGAACCATAGGTCTCCTTTAGATTGAGTGTTTGAACTCAGATCCAAGTTTCAAAATATAATAGTTTTTTAAACGTGTTCTCACACTCTTTCCATATTTGTCATCTTGAAATCAGATGATGTGAATGAACAAAATAGAAACAGTAACCAAAACGGATTCCTTATGCTATTTTCCCCATTGAACTTCATTTATTTACAGATGGCCAAGTGTCTACGAGGGCATTTGAAACTCTCCTATTATTAAGAGCTGAGCTTTACCAAAAATTTCAAAGAACTGGTATATATTTCAGAATTCTGCAGATGATGTGCCTTAAATAGAAACAACCACTCTGGAAAATCTTAAAACATATGCAGGCAAACAAGGACAGAAACAGATTATCCAGGAATGGGAATGCTATGGTTTTCAATGGTACTTTGAACACTTGTTGGTGAAACTTGACTGAAACAACAATAATCTTTAATGGCCTCTCTTTTTAACGGTTTTCAGTAAACAAAAATAATTTCTTCTTAAAAACCCAAACCTTCCTTTTTCTTCCAAGTAAATTGCTGTAGGTGAATTTATAACATGCTAAATATAATAATTAAAAAAGAAGAAGATTCTGGAAATGAAGTGATTGAGCAAAAATAAAAAGTAAGTTTTAAAAAAAAAAAAATCAGTTGACTTTCCTCCTTATCCAGATACCATTTCAGCATCTAGTCTCTTAGTCCAGGTCAAAGGAAGAAGCTGCCAGAGAACCAAAGCCACAGGGTCTAACAAGCTCACTATCCAGTAGAAACTGTCACAAACTGTACTTTTATCAGGCACCCACACAGCTGTGCAACCTTGGTTAAAACCCAGAAGACATTTTTTAAAAGGCTTTGAGTCACGAACATCATTGGTAGGACAACGGCACTTCTGAGCTTTGATCTAAAATTGGATTGAAAGACCTTCCCTATCCTTCTAGAGAAAACTGCATATATAAAAATAGCTTGGGGCTTCCTTGGTGGCTCAGTGGTTAAGAATCCACCTGCCAATGCAGGGGACACAGGTTCGAGCCCTGGTCCGGGAAGATCACGGAGTTGTCACGGAGCAACTAAGCCGGTGCGCCACAACTACTGAGCCCATGCGCCACAGCTACTGAAGCCTGCGCACCTAGAGCCCGTGCTCCACAACAAGAGAAGCCACCACAATGAGAAGCCCGCGCACCACAACGAAGAGTAGCCCCCACTCGCCGCAACTACAGAAAGCCCACGCACAGCAACGAAGACCCAATGCAGCCAAAAATAAATAAATTAAAAATAAAAATTTTAAAAATAGCTTGGTGGTAGCTCCATGTTTGAAACAACCCTCACCCAACTGGACAGCCACCGCCAAGATTTCCCACATTCAGATCTCAGAGCATTTATCACCACCAACTTCATCCATAGAAGCTGAAGTGAGCACCAGTTGGTTCGGATGACCCCCACTTGTAGGTCTGAGAACCATTCTCCATCCAAGCAATGAGGAATTGTAAGGGTCCTAAGTTGGTAGATAGCAGGGTCTGACTTGCAGTGACTTTCCTTTGGGTTTAGTTGCTGAGTACTAGCTTGAACAAAGCCACAGTCTCATGCTCTGGGGCAAACAACTAGATCCCTGCTTTTGCTCTTGCCCACTTACCCAAGTTCCTCTAGGAGTCAGGCCTGCCTTATCCTGTCTTCCTACATACAAATGTTTGGTGGGGACTACTTGATATCGGGCACTGTGCTGGGCACTGGGGAGAAGAATGAGAATAAACAGGGCACAGTCCCTGCTCTCAAAAAATACAGTAGAGAGAAGGCTAGAGATGTATCTTAAGTACACTAAAAGATGAAAAGTGCTCTAAGAGGGGAAGAAACAAATTGGTAGGGAGAACAAAGGTGGGGATCACTGGGATGATGGAATAGAATCAAGAAAATTTCATGAAAGAGGTGAACATCTGAGGTAGCACTTAAAGGTATTCATGTGGTAGGAAAAGCAGAGGGACAGAAAACTACAAATGCAAGCAGAGTGCTCTAAGAAGGGAGCACAGCATGAACAAAGGCTGTGGTTCTTAAAACGTTCATCTTCAGACACATCACTTGGGTGTGCTTCTAAAAATGCAAATTGCTGGGCCTTACTCTAGATTCTGGTTCTGTTGGTCAAACACAGGGATCTGGAGTTTGCATTTTTAACAAGTAGGTAGAGTTCAGGTCACATTTTGAGAAACGCCTGTGCAGGATCATAACGGTACATATTTCAGGGATAAGAAGAAATTCAGTACGAACAGAGCATGGATAGGGGGGTGGGAGGTGGACTGAGAAATGAAGCTGGTCAACCAGATCTGAGAGTGATTGCCAAGTCTTCCAGGCACCTGGGAAGCCCTAAAAATTTGATTCCGGGAAGCTTCAGATACCAAGAGCCACCCTCAGAGCTGCACGAGGACTGGATCATCTCTACAGCTGCAACTTCTTGGGTGTCCACAGCACAGCAGCAGGGAGAGGGGAAGGAAACTAGCCTAAGCCCAGACAGCCCAATGATCCAACCCCAGTTCTGCCACTTACTATGTCCTCTTGGCAAGTGATTGAGGCAAGTGACTAAGTCCTCTTGGCAAACTCCAATGTGCACGAAAGCGTGTTAAAACACAGCCTGCTGAGTTGCCCCATCCTCCAAGTTTCTGATTCGGAGGCTGCTGCCGATGTAGCTGGGCCCTGGCATCACACTTTGAGAACCAATGCTCTCAAGCCAGAGGTGTCATGTAGACACAGAGATAGAGGTCACTGGGTAAAAATCTTTACCCTAGAATGGCCATGCCAAGCTGCTGGATGTCCATCACTAACTCACAAGCAAAGCCAGCTAGGAAAACAGAAGGCCAAAAATGACCGTAATCCTGACCCCTTGATGGACTCAGTGTCAGGGACTCATTAGGGTCAGAAGACTCTGAGCTAAGTAAGCAGTTTGTCTAAAACTCCTTGTGATAACTGCTCTTCCACTTAAGACCTTCGGAAACTCCTACCCAAGGATCTCCCATCTCCACTCCTAGAAGCCTTGCTGCCTTATAAACTGTCCCTGAAAGTCCCTGAGATCAACCAGACCAGCGCTAATAAGATCCAGTGTTACAGTCTGATTGAGGCTGCTCAGCTAAACACCCACTAGCCCACAGTAAGATTTCTCCAGCACCTCCGTCTCTCCATGCCTTATCTCATACACACACACACAAATTTTCAGAATCTGAGGGTCTTTCAGGAGTACAATTAGGTCAATCTTTTAAGAAATGCACCAGCAATCGCTCAGTTTTACACCTAAGCGTTTTTCTTAAAGGGAGAGGCAGACTCTGCTTCTTGAAGTGAATAAAACAATGACAAAACCCCAGAAGATATGTTAACCCTGTTTTATGAAGGCGGTATAGACAGTATATTCTCTTTTGTTTCCGGATATGAAGAATACATAAAAACGTGATGAACAGGCACTGGCATAAATATCGTTCTGTTCTTGTGCAGAAATTTGTAATATATCTCTATTTTGCTGTAGCCGGATTCCACTGAGTCATCAATTTCCACCGTATTATGCAATGTTCGGCTAGGTTGGAATATTAAGCAGCCATCAGATTCTGAACTTTGCATTTCCTCACACTTGGCCCTTCCCTGATCAAGCTTTGTTTCTCTGTGATTATATATAGACATCAGACCCTGGAATCAACTTTCTTTGTTTTATCAAGACCTGGTGTGTCGTGATTCTGATTTATCATTTTTACAACAGTCTCTTCCCTGCGGGCTCCAGGTCGTGATGGTGGCATTGCTACGATTTACGGTGGGGATTGTTGACGGAAGATGTATGCTCTTTTTGATTTTCCTTCCTCCCAACACCTGGTTCTTATTTTCCCAACTCCAGCTTCTGCCATTTTAAGCATTATTTACCATTTGCTGAAATGCATCCGTTTATTTGGTGGGGACATGTAAGGTAGAGGATGGATTTTTACAGTTGGCTATGATTTTTCCTCTTATCAACCCAATGCTGAAATGTTTTTTACATTTTCTTATGTTGTTAGGAACCTGGAGTTCATATTCATTTCTCACTTGTTTCTCCTTATCTGCCATGACATATTAGTTCTCTCGGAAAGAAAAAGAAAATGCAGGCTGGGTAGGTTCCTTACGGAGGTTTCTGAATTTTCTGTGACTCGCACTGTAGGTGGTCACCTCCTTTCCCAACCTGGACATGTTATTTATTACTTAGTGAAGGATCCTCTCTCTCAAAAGGCCCAGAACAAGGCTAATTTTTCTTCAGAGTCTAAGATCACTTCAGAACAGCTTGGCAAAAAGTAGAGTTTTTGAAGCCACTTAGGAATCCATTTGCCAATATTGAAGATAACTTTAAAAAGTGGGGATGAAAAATACGAAGATGCTCACACCTGAGAAATGTTTGATTTTGAAGACTGACATGTAGGTTTTCTCTCCAAAGTGAATCGCAAACCAACTGAGACCGGAAACCGAAAACACCCAGAGTGCTTTCTCCCTCTCTTGCCTCCCCTGAGGCACCCGGCGAAGTGCTGGACACTGAGAAGGCCTGGTGTAAATTGATGTCTACTGCCACTTTTAGCCAGGGCTTCTTTTGTTAATTTATATACTTTTCCAAGAGGTCAGGTAGTTCAGGGTGTTATTTAAACGGGATAAATAACGAACACTCCCTCCGCCTGCCCCTCCACTCACTCCTGAAAACAGAAGTCAGCTTCTTGAATTGTCATTTTTAAATAAAAAATTTAGGTCAATCAGACATGCTCTGGTGGAGAGAGCAAATCACCTCCCAGGATTAGATGGCCAGACATAGCGGTTTTCCAGGACAATTCCTGTTTATGCGTGTGATCGCAGTGTAATTATTAACAGTAGCAACCTTTCACTCTCAAAAGTATCCTATTTTAGATGAAAATTATACAGTCATGCTATCCTGTATTTATCCCCAATTTCTTCCTTTTAGTAGCTATGCCCCTGCTGAGTTTTATATAACAGGATACTTGTCCAGCTTGACACTGCATTTTCCAGTTCTCTTTGCAGCTTGGTGTGGCCAATTATTTATATAATAAACAAGCATGTCATGCTGACTTTTTGCCAGGCACTGTTCTAGGTACTCCTCGAATTAAAACATTTAATTGTCATCCTAGGAGCTAGGTGCTATTTCATCATTCCCATTTTACAGATGCTGAAACTGAGAGGTTAAGTAACTTGCACAGGTAGCAGAGCTGGGATGTGAATCCCAGCAGTATGAGTCCAGAGTCTGTGCTCTTAATCTGCTACCTCCAGGCATGACCAAGTGTTGGTCAACGGAACGTGGGAGGAAGTGATGCAGACAGCCTGGTCCTGAAAAAGGAATCTCGTCCACCACTCTCTCCTCTTTCCCTCAGTCAGCACTTGATGCTGGTGAACACACAGTCGGAGACAACAGTCCACGAGTTGGTGGAGCCACAAAACAAAGGGATGTGGATCCTTGGCCAACCTCAGAGAGCAAAGTTCCTTCTTCCCCTCAACTGCCTGCTACCTCGTGATGGTGTATGTGAGGTAAATCTGCCTGTACCCTAACTAATACCTATCCACATCCCCACCTCACAAAGACCCACTTTATGCAGATGTCATACATGAAGGAATATGTGACTATTCCATCCCAGTATCAAGATGAATCTCCTTGATCAGATCCAAACATTTCCTGCAAATGGCCCCAAGATCGCTCTCTACTCAGATGGCTGCTCCCATACTGTTAGCAAGGAGGGTTTCACTTCCAGTTTTATATTTAAATCGTAGTACATAGAAAACTTCTATGGAAGGCAGACGTGAAAGGGAATGTAGCTAGAGATACGCAGTCCTTATTCTCAGCACCAACCTAAAGTCATTCCAGAGCAAAGGACTCATCGGCATGGCCTTCCTCTACCCCTGCATAGAGCAGCATCCTCTACCCGCCCCCGGCACATCTCCTTCCCCTTCCCAAATATATTCTCCTCAATAGCATTCATCACTACCTAACATATGTTCATTTATTTTTTTTATTTATAGCCCATCCCATCTGGATGGTAATCTCATTGAGGGAGTGACTGTGTCTGCTTTGTTCATCGCTTTATCTCAAGCTCCAAACAGAACCCGAACTGCAGTAGGTACTCATTAAATATTGATTGAATAAATGAATGGAGAATGAACAAACTTTGAACAGCTAAACCTATGTGACTTTGGGCAAGTTACTTAACCTCTCTGGGTTCCCTGATAATAGTATCTAATAGGATTGTTATGAGAGTTGAAAGAGATAATTCTTGTCAAATAGCGCCTAGCTCCCAGTACATGGTATAAATCCAATACCATGGTAAGAGTAGTGAGTATTATGTACAGGCCTTATGCCATGCAGTATTATTTCATTTAATAATAGGCCATGTGTTCAGAACTACCCACCTTCTGGTACCACAGAAGGAGTCCTGGTTCATCCATCATACAGCTTTTGAATTGTTCTGGTCTTCTTTCTAGAATTTCCTTTGGAAAGCCAGACTGCAATTTCCTGTCTTGGTAGGACAAACCCCAACCTTCTCTAGTGAAATCTAGATCAAGAGTTGCTGGAACTGGTCTTACCTTTGATAAGGAAAGACAAAACAGTACTTATTCTAGGACTGGTACCATGGCTGGTGTAAGAGTTCCCTGGTTTGGAGTAGTTTGTTGGCTGTTTTGTTAAATATCTCTATGTTTTTTTCTTTTGGTTTTAAGATCATCAGTGGCCTTTCATCCACTAATAACCTGAGGAGGGGTCAACTTGCTCCTACTTTTAGGACTTGCCGTACAGCCTGCCGCTGCCCCTTTTTGATAGACGCATCTAGAAAAACTCCTGAATAGTACAAGCAGACCGTGAGGCTGAACTTTACATGCTGCAACAAAGCCGTGCCTGACACTCAGCTACATAGTGAGACCTCTTTCCAAAAAATGAATTGAGCTAGAGTTCTGGGAGTGACAGAAGTATTAAATATGTACACGCATTTTTTCATAAAGGTACCAGCACCACTTTCAGAGGGAAAAATCCACACCGGGGCTCATGATACTTAAGTAGCTACTTCTGTCCAATCTCTCAGAAACTTATCCTTGCCCATCCTCATGCTTCAAGCCCTCAGCTCTTTCCAATTTTAACATCGACCAAACTAGAAATTATCTAGAAGATGATGAATAAAGGAGTAGAAGAAACAGCTACAAATTTGAGTGATGACTATATGCAGAAACTATATGCCTTCCATTTGCCATTTCTAAAATTGTTTTTAAATCTCACAGTCCTAAGAGTAAGCTATTATTATGGTGGTCGTTGTTATTTGCATTTTATAGATGGGAAGACTGAGGCTCTGAGAAGCTGTTGCTAGCATCCAAGGTCCCACAACTAATGAGAAGTGAAACAAGGATTCTAATGCAGATATCTGTAGCTCCAATACCACACTCTCTCCACTAGATCTTCCAACTTTTGGCCCCTTATAATTGCTATGTGCCGGACAGTTCCGGCAAATATTTCTGGAGACCTCAATATGAAGGATATAAAACAATTGCTCAAACTTTACCCTAACCAAGAGAAATATTTCCCCATGGGCCACCCTCTGGGATAAGTTGTATGAGTCCAGGATTCATCCAGCAAATAGGCCTGCAGTTAAAATTTCTTTCTGCAGAATGTTGGGGAACCCTGTTTGCACCTCTAACTTACGCATTACTGTTAGAAATGTCTTCATAGTGAGTTTCTCTTTGTGTTTCCTCATCTACAGGATGGATATTTTAGAACAGGTCGAAAGCAAACATTGTTGCCTCACCTTGACCCTCCATATGCATGTCATCTGATTATACCCAGACCCGAACGGATGAAATCAGGGAGATAAGTAGATTGCAACCTGAGGCTCCCTAATCTCATAAGTACTTTCTGTTGACAAAAGAGTTTTGCTAAGTGAGGTTTTCCCCTCATAGGGCCTGTCAATATGCTATTATTGATAGATGAAAGCTAGTCTAGTCCAGGTCTGGACAATTTTGAGCCTCATCCCCTAACCCTGGTTTAATACAGAGCGCTAGAAAACAGGCCCCAAAATGGGCATCTTAGCTATATTGAGGTAGTATATTCAGTGGAACATTTTTTTAAAAACCTACACAAGGAATTAGCAAATTCAAATCCTGTCACAAATGTCTTTTTTTTACATTAAAAAGAAACTTAAAAATAAAGCTTGAGTGCAAAGATGTCCTAGGCATGGCTGACAGGACTAATAATAATATTTAAGGACATAATTGTTACAGATCTATTTCCATCAGTTTTGCGGTCCTAGAACAATTATCCCAAACTTTGTGCAAGTGTATCCTACCAGAGGCTCTCAACTGTGGCTGCACATCTGTATTACCTAGGGAGCTTTTTTTTAAAATAATGATACCTGGAGCGCACCCCATCCACCAGAAATTCCAATTTAATTGGTCTAAGGTGGGGTCTGGCACCAGTACCGGTTTAAAAGCATCCCAGATGATTTTCTTGTGCGACCAGGGCTGGGAACTACCATTCCAGACAATTCCCCGCTGAGATGCAGTAATTCCTCTGTCCCTAACTCATAGCTGTAACTGCCTCTGGCTGAATAACACTTCAGATGAATCACTTACTGCCAAATTTGTTTCTCATTTATTCTAACTGCTGTATTCAATCCTTGTCTGATTATTCACTTAATCTCTTCTGATTCGACTCAAAGTGTAATTTTTTATGACAACCCCAAATTCTCTCAACACTCTGACACATTAGTTCAATGAATAATCCCTTAAAACATCACACGAGCCTTTCTGTTCATAAACAGTAGGTTAGAGAGATTCGGGATTCGCTTCTGGTGTGACGCGTAAGGCGAGATACCATCGGTTCTCTACCCTCAACCTGCAGAGCGGACAGGTTGTAGTATTTAATGTCACTGCAGTCCTCAGAAAGACTGTCATATATGCAATCGGCACTGCAGTCCCAATTCTGCTGTCAACTGGCTATGCAACTTTTGGCAAATCGTGATCCCTCTCTGAACCTAGGCTCACTCATCTATAGAACAATGGGAGAAATCAGAGTTGTTGAGTCCAGGATTCTCTCTCCGTGTTGAAGAAGTTCTATATCTAATTTTAAACTGGTGAGCAACTAACTGCTGGTGGGCGCAGTGACATTAATTAATTGGTGGTATTTAAAATTCAAATGCTATTTCTCTCACTATCCCACTGAAAGAGCCCTTTTCAGTTTTGGGCCAAAGCAAGAGAATAGAGTTCCTATTAAAATGGAGCTTACGCTTTATAACCAGGAAAGAGTAGCTATGGCTACTCCTCTGAAACAGGCAAATACACTCCCTAAATGTACTTATACTGTGGAGAAAATGCAAGTCCGGTAGATTAGACATTTATCTCAATTTACATTTTCACTGAAGGAAATACTTTATGTGTAGACTCCCAAAACCCCCAAAATGGAGAATACCTTGAAGAACCACTTCATTTATTCCTCTATAACTAATTCATTTATTCTATACGTTCCTCTATATAAACATAAAACTATACTGCTCAGGAAAGAAGTATAGTACAGCTCTCTGTTCTTTTGTTTTAATTGAAATATATTTGATTTACAATATTTTGTTAGTTTCAGGTGTTCAGCAAAGTGATTCAGTTTTATATAAATATATATATATTCCTTTTTTCGATTCTTTTCCATTATAGTTTATTACAAGATACTGATTATAACTCCCCGTGCTATACAGTAAATCCTTGTTGTTTGTCTGTTTTATGTATGGTACTATGCATAGCTCTCTGTTCTTTAAATCTATTAATAGACATATTTTAACAATCCCTCTTGACCCATGGCCCCATTGTTGAGTAATCTTAACTTAAATCTATCAAATTCTGACTGTGCTAGTCTCTTCTCACAGATGCCTGTGATTCATTTGCTTATACACCTTCAAAAGATTTCTTGATACTAAAAAGCGCTGATTCCTTTAGCCCTTCCCCGTAAGATCTCAACTTCTATTCCATTGAACTTCCAATCATGCTCCACAAATTCTCAACACATGCTTTATGCTGTGGAGTCTCCTCTGAGCTCCAGCTCAACTGCCTGTTAGATATCTCCTCCTGGGCGTCAAATTAAACATGTTCCCGGGCTTCCCTGGTGGCTCAGTGGTTGAGAGTCCGCCTGCCGTTCAGGGGACGCGGGTTCGTGCCCCGGTGTGGGAAGATCCCACGTGCCGCGGAGCGGCTGGGCCCGTGAGCCATGGCCGCTGAGCCTGCACGTCCGGAGCCTGTGCTCCGCAACGGGAGAGGGCACAACAGTGACAGGCCCGCGTACCGCAAAAAAAAACCCCAAAAAACAAAAAATATGTTCCCACTGTGCTGGTCCTCTTCCAGTGATTTTTTTTAATATTCATAAATGGTACCACCATCCACCCATCTGCAGCAGGCAGAAAGTCAGCTCTACATCTCCTTCACCCTAGTTCTGTAATCAAATACCAAGATTTTGTTCTCTAAAAACGTTGTGAATTCAGCCATTTCTCTCTATTTCCATTATCCCCAGTCCAAAGAGCCACCCATTCTCTCCTGGATACTGTAAGAGCCCCCAATGGGTCTTCCCCCCAGATCCATTCTCTATACAGCAGCCAGAGTGATCTCTTAAAAACGTACCAGATCATAGAATTTTCCAGCATGAAACCCATCAGTGACTCCTCAGGGCTCTCAGAATAAATACCCGCATCCTCAGGAAGGCCTTCAAGGTCCTGCACAACCAGGCCCTCTCCCCACCAGTCACATACTGAGCCGCTCTCCCTCTCACCTTCAGCTCCTTCTTCATTCTTCAGCTTCCTTCTTACTTTAGAGCTTTGCACATACTGTTCCCTCTGCTGGGAATGCTCTCCACCATCCCCATATCCTTCAGAGCTCACCTTGCTCACCTCCCAGACTGTTTCTGCTCTTTCCATTACACTCTCACCCAGCACTCACCCTTCACTTGTCCTGCATTTCCCATATCGAGCCTTTCAGCATGCTTATAATTATTTGATTGTGTAGTTAATATTTCATATCTAGAGACCATGTCTGCCTTGTTCACTGCTCTGTCACCAAGTGACTTGCACATAGTAGGCATTTTATGCTCTAACAACATTCTAGTAAATGGTTGACTTCTCCTATCGTAAATTAGCTTATCCAACCTCCACTCATTTCCTCTTCTCCCTTCACTGTCAAATTTCTTTAAAGACTGGTCTTTACTATCTGCCTCAGCTCCACCCCCATTCACTTACCAACCCACTAAAATGTGGGGTCCTCAGGCACCACTCCAGTAAAACTGTTAGTGCCAAAGTTCGCCAATCAAAGCCCATGATGTTCTGGGCTTTTTCTAGATTTACTCCTACTAAACATTTCTGTGACATTTGACACTATGGACAATTCCCTCCTATTTCCTTATGCAGAAAATGTGATGAGTAGCTCCTCTGTTCCTGGCCCTGTGATTAGAACAGGGTCCCTTCTCACATTGAGCCCAGTGAGAGAGTCAAATCAACAATCACAAATATGCAAGTACAGCTCTGTAAGCGCTACGAAGAAAAAACACAAAGCCAGAAGAGTGTAAAAGGCAGAGACTCTGAAATTGCCTCCTATTTCCCCCTGACTTGCGTTTTGCTTCCACAGCTGAGTTCTCCTCCATGTGTCCCATAAACGCCTGCATGCCAGGGTTCCTTCCTTATCACGCTGCCTTTCTCATGCACACTCTCTTCCTGTGCTTGGGGCCCAAATCTGTACCTTCAGGCTTAATTTTCCAAGCACCTCTCGGATATCTCCTGGATGTTCCCTAGGCACCTAAAACGGTGCATTCCGGAACAAATTCAATGTCTTTCCCCAGTCCTTCTTCTGCTGTTTCCTCTCTCACAAGTCACCTAAACTAAAAACTAAACATCCCTGAGATTTTTCTCTCCATTTCCCTCACCCCACAGCAATCAGGGAGTCGTCACAATTCTGCCTTCTAAGCATCTTGTAATTTAACCTTCTCCATACCCAGTGCCACTACTTTTGATCAGACATTCATCATCTTTCTCCTGCATTACTGCTGTGGCCTCCTCCCTGGACCCTCGCCTCCAAGCTCCCCCTATCCTGATCATTCGCTCTGCTGCCACCCACATTGAATGTGGTCGTGTCGTTGCCCTGTTTAAAAGCCTCCAGTGCCTTTAAGATATAGTCCACATTTATTAACTTCATCATCAGATCCTGCCTATCTCTCCTGTCTTACTCTTTTTCCATTCATTCATCCCACAGATATGCACTGAGCACCTAGTATCAGGCACTATTTTAGGCACTGGTGATAAAGCAGAAAACACTGCTATGTCTTTACCAAGCCCCACACCCAGGTGCTACACACACATCTCTCTCTCTCTCCCTCTCTCTCTCTCTTTTGCACGCCTGCGCACACAGACACACATGCACATACACCTGGTTTCCAGCAACTTGAAATCTCTCATCATTTTCTACATGACCCATGTTCTTTCAGCCTTCATATAATACCTCCAGTGGCTGAAAGACTCTTTTCCTTCCTCTCAGACATATTTGCACTCCCTATAGACTCAACACTCACATTTAACCTCCATGAAGCCTGCAGGAATTCCTCAGGCAGATTTAGACATACTGCCTTCTTTCCAAGTCAAAACGCTTTGAACACACATCTTTCACGTGTACTTCTTTTTTACATGTCTGTCTCCATCATTAAACACTGAGTTCTTTGAGAGTGGGGTCCCATCTCCCTCCAGGGCATAGCTTCAACAAATTTTTACTAATCATACAAATTGAAAAATAAATGAACAAATATGTTCCACTACGTCTTTAAAGGAACAGTCCACCAACTGTACCGTGCACTAGAATTCATTGGGCATCTTGTTTAAATGCCAATTCTGATTCAGTAGGTCTGGGGTGAGGCCTGAGACTTTGCATTTCTAACACACTCCCAGGGGATGCTGATGCAGCCAGACTAAGGACCACACTTTGAGGAAAAAGGCTTTAGAACTTCGTGATCACAAACCCCAGAAAGTGAGGTTGATGGAGAATTATTCTGTGGAAATTAAACAGATAAACAAATGATAGTTCTGCTCCACATCTTGTCAGTCACATCTGCGTGATATCTTGACAGCAACCAACTTCCTGAAATACTGGAGGGAAACGTCATTGCCATTGCCGTATTGCCATAACCCTTCCCTAGTTGAACAGCCCACTCCGTGCTCTCCAGATCCTCTGAGAAGCCCTCACCCAGCTGGTTCACCAGCTTCCGCTTGTTGAAAAAATCCAAGCGTGTCTTTGTCTCCAGCTCTGCAGATGGCTCCAGTGTGTCCCCTTGTCACCTCTAGTGTGGACACAGGCTCCCATACTTCCCTGCCAAGGGTCGGTGGCACAGGACGGTGCCGTCCCTCTTGCACTCTCCCTGTTCTAAGGCAACAGCCCTGGCTGCCATTCAGGGCATCACTTTTCAAGCTGTCCTGCCGCATTGACAGAAGGCTTGGCACCGGCTGGCTGCTCTGCGGCCAGCACACCTCTCCTCCTCCCAGCATCCTCCGCACTCTACTGGGAGCCTGCACGGACTCACAGGGGCCACCTGAAAGGTGATCCAAGTTTTAATATAAAATTTTCCTACCCTCAGAATTCTGAGATACTACTGGGATTTATAAGTTGTTTCAAGGCTGTTTTAAAGACAAACCTATGGTATTTACGGAGATATATGGTCCTGTGTAAGCGCTGTGTGGTTCTTTATAGAAGGTGCAGTATAAATGTTCTTATATTACTAGGAGGATTATATAAAAGATGTTAAAACATGTTTTGACCAACCAGTGGTATGGCCACAGAATATAATGTATCCATTGTCAAGAAATCCCCACCAGAGACCTCTGAAATCTTACATTGATTGAGTCGTGCTGGACTTGAAACACATTGAAAATTTTCCAAATGGCAAAATATAAAATATACTCTTTCTTTTTTTTAGTATTTACCAGTTAAACACTAAAGTACTGTAGCTGGCTGACCTTTCACAGCAGTTTTTGTTCTACTTTTCCGAAAGCAGCCAAAAAGGGATTGTTTTCTTTTAATGCTTTGTTTTGTCTCTAAGAAAAAAAGAACCAACTTATTTTGAGCATTCTACTCCCCCCACCCCCGCCTATGCAATAACATCATAATGGCAGAATAATCGCTGTAAACAATGCCCTAGGGATTTAGTTGGCTACAGTGGGGGACTCTAAAAGCCAATTTCAGTGCTTTTCTTAACTACATCATTGCATTTTTGTCTGCAAGTGGATAAGAAGAGTCTCCTTTTAGAGCAGGTTGATGGAAAGTGCTAATTGTTGACACATTAGCTAATTGTTATGATTAGCCTCTGACTTCTTTTTAATTCTCAAAGTCAAGATCTCAACTGTGAAGTATGAAGATGCTTTATTACAACAATGCTATGAAAACATTCAAACAATGAGGGGCTAATCTTCAGAAGCATTTCAATCCAGTGGCCTCTAGACAGCCCTGCCTTTAAAGAATAGACAACTATCAGGAAAAAAAAATATCCTAACTGTTGCACCCACTCAGTATTTCAGACATAAGTGTTCTGGGTTATCATTAATGATCTGCGTTTACAAACTCACTGTGTTTTTGGAAAGTGGACGTAACTCCAAACCAAGTAAAGCACATGCAAGCTGTAATGGTCTACGGACAATTGAGGCAGCTTGGAATCCACGACAATGGGAACCTGTAAGGTACCAGACTTAGATGTTTCTCAGTTTTCTAAAAATCAACAAGGGATATTTGAAACTGGGGTCATTCTCAGCTATAGTTCAACTTGGGAAAACAACTAGGCAGGAGTACTAAAATGTATGTGTTCTTTAATATTTAAAGAAAAGGAGGGAGAAGAAACCAAGCAAAGAAAGTAGCAAGAAACCAAATTGCAGAGTTCAATTGGCTCCGGCCATTGAATGAGTCATTATTCTGTGCCTCATCCAGCTGACTTGTAAATGCAAGCAAATATTTACTACAGGAATAACCTGCCTTCATATAAAAATATTATTTGACTGTATTTCAATTTTTAAAATTCAGACACATCTTAAGATCAATGCACAATTCTATCATGATAAAATGTAAAAAAAAAAAAAGAAAAAAAATCTGAATAGACATTTTTCCAAAGAAGCCATACAGATGGCCAACAGGCACATGAAAAGATGTTCAACATCACTAATCACCAGGGAAATGCCAATCAAAACCGCAATGAAATATCACCCCATACCTGTCAGAATGGGTATCATCACAAAGATAAGAGGGCTGCCCTGGTGGCGCAGTGGTTGAGCGTCCGCCTGCCGATGCAGGGGACACGGGTTCGTGCCCCGGTCCGGGAGGATCCCACCTGCCGCGGAGTGGCTGGGCCCGTGAGCCATGGCCGCTGAGCCTGTGCGTCCGGAGCCTGTGCTCCGCAACGGGAGAGGCCACAACAGTGAGGGGCCCGCGTACCGCAAAAAAAAAAAAAAAGACAAGAGAAAACAAGTGTTGGTGAGGTTGCGGAGAAAAGGGAACCCTTGTGCACTGTTGGTGGGACTATAAATTGGTGCAGCCACTATGGAAAACAGTGTGGAGGTTCCTCAAAACATTAAAAATAGATACATGATCCAGCAATTCCACTTCTGGGTACTATTTATTGGAAGAAAATGAAAACAATAATTCAAAAAGATATATGCACCTCAATGTTTATTGCAGCATTGTTTACAATAGCCATGATATGGAAACAACTTACATGTCCATCGGTGGATGAATGGATAAAGAAGATGTGAGATAGATAGATAGACAGATAGATAGATAGACAGATAGATAGATAGATAGATGATAGATAGAGAATTCAGCCATAAAAAAAGAACGAAGTTTGCCATTTCCAACAACATGAATGGCCCTTGAGGGTATTATGCTAAGTGAAATAAGTCAGACGAAGACAAGTACTGTATAACCTCTCTGATATATGGAATCTAAACCAAAACCAAAAACAAGCTCTTAGATTCAGAGAACAGGTTGGTGATTGCAAAAAGAGCAGGGGGAGGGGGAAGTGTGAACTGTTGTGGGGTTTTTTAGTTTAAATAAATTGAAGAAAAAATTTTAAAACACCCAAAAGAAACCATTTTCTGTGTCAACAAATCGAGAAAATACACTCTCCTTAAATTATTCTTGCTTATAATCTTCCCTAAATTAGATAATCCTATTTACAACCCATCCATTAGTCAAAATATTTACATTTTCTTCCTATGGTGACATTCATTTTAAACTTTAAATATCTACATTCTTAAGAAAAGTATTTATATCAGTTTTAAACAAGTCACACTTTATTTTGTCCACAGTTTGACTCTTCTCAGTGACTTAACTGGTTACTAACTAGTTAACCCAGTTAGAGTTGTTTGTAAGATTGAATGTGATAATAATTTAATGTGGCTAAAGCAGCTTGGCACAATAGTGAGCACCTAATAAATGTTAGCTACCATCATCATCATCAAAGTGACAAGTACCTGATCAAAGAGTCAGACTTTCATTTATAGAAAATGGTGTAGATGTCCCCCCTTTAAGCAAGATGTAACACAGCATCGCGCAGGAAACAAAGTGTTATGAGTAGGAGCTCTGAAATTTTGGGAGGTAGCACATGACAAGTCAACACTTTACTGAACTTTTATTACATGGTAGGCACTCTGCTATGCGGCTAACAGTAGGACTTTGTCTACACACACAAAATGAGCTGAAGTCAAAAAACCAAACAAAGAAAAAAAAAAACTTGAGTAGTCTCTCCTCCATTTAAATGCCCCAGGGGTAGAATCTTTAGATTCTAAAGAGAAAGCGAGGTTAGAAAAACCAAAGGTAAGAGGGAAAACTTGGAAAAGACACATATGCAAGTTCTTATAAAGTTTTACCTTTACTAAACAAAAAAATGGTCAGTACACAAATCTAAGAAAATCAACAAAATCCTTCTACCCTAAATTTGTAATCATTAAATGAATAATTTCTCTTTCCTTTGTTCAAAACCTTTCAGGCCCTTTCTTCTCCACAATTTCAACCAGACATTTAAGAATTCACTTTGCATTATTGCAAAGATCATAAGAAGAAGGCAACGTCTTTCCTTGTTCCAGTCCTCTATCTAACAGGAGTGCCATCTGGCTGAGACTCAGTACCAGTTCCCAAGTCTGTGCTAGAGAGACAGCCTCAAAACGCCTCCTTTTCTCTTCCCTCACACCAATCTCCCACCACCCACCCTGCTCAGGGTTATCCTAGCCAGGGTTTCATCACAAACCCCACCTCCAGCTCTATAAACCACTTGACTTTTAGTTTCTTTTCCCAATCTCCTATTTTTCTTTTTTAAGTTACCCTAGGAATTTTTTTTGAAATTTACAATATATATATGGAGATTCTCACTGCAGTGAAAATGTGTCCAAAGTAAAGCGTCAGGGCAAGGAAGCTCTAGGTTGAGGAGGGATTACTGTGGGTGAATTAAGTGCAGCTACTGTTTCAATGAAAAATGCATTATTGAACTGAGTCAATCATTTATTTTCTAGTTGAATTAAACTTGTTTTCCTAACAAAATACGGATCCATACTAACTCTACATGTGTCATTGCTATAACATTTTTATTCCTAATTCTGTTAAAATGTTATACATAAGAAACTAGCTGTATCTCACGATATATATATTCTTCTGCATTTTTGGCGATTCCATATAAGGACTGGTGTCCTTCTAAGAGAAAGGAGGGAAGATTCGAGACCCAGAGGCGTGGGCCCAGAGGGGATGACAGAGGCAGAGACGGGGGTCATACAGTTCCAGGCTAAGGGACGGATGACAAGGCTTGTCTGCAGCCAACAGAAGCTGAGAGAGAGGTATGGAACAAACTCTCCCTCAGAGCCTCCAGAGGGAACCAACCCTGCAAACACCTGGATTTTGGCCTCCAGAACTAGGAGACAGGAAGTTTCTGTTGTTTGAGGCCACCAAGTTTGTGGTAATTTGTTAGGGCCATCTTAGGAAACGAATACACTCATATTTAAGATTTATCTCAGGGTTGCTCTGAAAATAGAGGACATGATGGGAAGGCAGCTAGCACAGCACCCGCTCAGTAAAAGCTACCTCCTTCATTCACCCCTCTCCTCCTGGGCAGTGAGAACGGGGAGAGGGTAGGTTTTCTGCTGCTGAGGATTCAGGCAGGCTACTGATCATCCTTATGGGGTGGGAGCTCTAGAAGGTCATCTCTGGGACTCCTACCTCGTTCCTCTTACTGGGAAGTGCCAGGCCTCTCTCTGATGACAAAATGTCAGTGCCAACCTGTTTGGTACAGGCTTTTCTTCCTGTCTGCCTCACTGCCTGTCTCTGCCTCTGGTAGAGCTTCGTCCTTGCTTACTAAGCTGCTGATAGAGAAATAGGCTCTACAAGAACAGCTGCACTGGACAGCAGGACCCTTGTTCTTATGGTCCCAGGTCATCACTGCCTCTCTGGATAACCACTACAGTCCCCACTGTGGCCTGACACATAAAGCCAAAGATTCCGCAAATTCAGCATCCTTTTCCCTTTGGGCTCATTTACTCTTCGTTGACTGTTTTCTTTGACGGAGAGGTCAATACCAAGGTCTTAGAGCCTTTCCAACCCAGTTGCATTACCTTGTTTCTCCTTTCAGAGAAGAGAATACATATCACTTATTATTCTTTTTTTTTAATTTCCTCTGAAAGATGCATCATTTAATGCAGAGAAAAGTAAAAAAAAAAAAAAAAAAAAAAAAAAAACAGACCTTGTTCAAGCCCTAGGTCACCTACTAACTAACAGTATGACCACACACCAAAGCAAGATACAAAAAAAAAAAAATGGAAAAAAATTTTAAATACTGTGAAATTGATTTTGGTAATTGAAAACCTACTTTGAAGTCATTTCTTTTTAGAATTCTAACTTTTTCTCAATTTAATTAATCAAGTAAGAACTTGCGTCCAAGTAGACAGAGCCAGATTGCTAGGCATTGGTCTGTTTCCTCGCATTCCCCTAATCCGTCTGCAAAGTAAAGAAAAGCAGCATATATATAAATAAATATATCATATATGTCATATATATGTTTCATATATATTTCATATACATGCTTCATATACTGTGTGTGTGTGTATGTGTGTGTATACACACCCCTATTTAATTCATTGCGATGCAATTAATGGATACAGAAAAGGCAAAGCATTTTTAGTTCCTTGGAAGACAAGCTTTAAAAATTAAGGTGGTATTAAAAGCTTCATTCTCCCCTTTGCAGAAAAGAATAAACCTCCTCTACATTTTTCCTTGTTTTTTCCTTGATTCGGGTAGATAATCTGAAAACTTGACAGCCATACCGCAGTTATATGAAAAGGACAGCAGAGAAGTATCTCTTGTGAACGCAGACATGTAGATGCAAAAGGAGACCAGGTTTATGTCCTGCTCGCTGCAGCACTCTCTCTAACATGAGTATAGTCAACTTTCAGCATTCAGGCCAAAGGAAAGAAGAGAGAGGAAGCATCACTGATTAGACACTCTTTCATTACATGCTCTATTATAGATGATTTGCATGCGTTACAGCATTTGATCCTCACAACTGTAAGAGGTGGATGTTATTATCTCCATTTTACAAATGCGGTAACTGAGGCTTAGAAAGCTTAAATAATGCGGGGCATGCATAGTTGAGAGATAAATAAATAAAACTGACACCTCCCTGCTTATAACCTCCCCCAGCCACTTGGAGAGGCACTCTAGGAGAAAGGCTATAGGAGCAACGAAGAAAACTAGATGCAGGTGACCAAACAGTCTTGAAGAGAGATAGCTTGAATGTCAGTACAGGAAAAAAACTTCCTGTGCTTAAATCTGATTACAGCATCATTTAAATCCACTGAAACTTACCCTGATATCAAAAGACATGCTTTGCTTACACCAGTTTTGAAAGCTTTGAAACCCTAGTCATGAAGCGGCAGGTGTGGGTTGCCTTAAATCGTTCTGGAGGATAACCACACTCCCCCAGTGCCACTCCCTTGCCTGGATTTTCCTTGTGCCCTCTATTCTTCATCTGCTAGAGGGAAAACACAGAAAACATCACATGTCGTTTTTAAGATCAGTAAAGCCTAGAAGTTTTCCAGCATGGTTTTCTGAAACTCAGTGTTCTCATGAGAATCAATAGCTTCTATGCTGGCCCTTGTAGGTTTATTCATCCCACCAGTGGCTACTGACTGAGGAAGCCCTCTGGATGGGGCACAGTCTTGAAGCAGATTCAAAACTAGCATAAGAAATAACCTTTGCCTTTAGAGAGTTTGCAATCTAGTGCGCAGACACATCAATCCATTAGAAAGCAATTACAATTTAACTCCCCCCATTCTGAAGTCTGTGCAGAGAAGAGAAATCGGTATAGGCTGGAGATGGAGGGAAAATAGGAAGGAGGTGTGCAGCAGGAAGGGGATTTGGGATGGTGAAAAGCAGGGTGCTGGGGGGACAAGTGGTATTGAAGAACGAGCATAAAATTTGTATAGTTGATATGCTGGGCAGAGAAGGAAATATCAAACAAAACCAGTAAATTCACAGAGCTGTTGCTCCTGGTTCTTTCCCAGGCCAGGATGCCCTGTTTCCATCCCGTGCTTAACTCACCTCCACCTTGACAGGCTCCTGAGAAGAAAATCTCTGACATGGGACCGTTAAAGCCTCACTTTACTTTCCACAGACACATTTGCCTACTTTCACAGCTATTTACAGAGAGTAAACAACCTTTTGCTTCAAGACGAAATGTAATTGTCACCTACTCAAGTGCAGTGAGACGGTGGTCGAAAGCTACTGGCAGAGTATGTCTGTTAGACCTCCTAGTGAAGGAACAGAACCAGGCTGCCCCAAGACAAGAAGCTCAAGATGGGTCCTGGTAAATTTCTGCATTCTACCTAGGAAAGTACCATCTGCTTGTCCTTAAGAAATATACATTTCAGTAGGGCAATAACTGAACAAAATCCTCGGAAACTTGCTTCTTAAACCAGAGATCTGTGGATACAATCAAACATACAATTCACCACAGCTCACAAAATTTTATGACTACATAGACCCTGAACCAAAACAAGGGGGTAATTCTGTGAAAAGGAAAGTTTCCACCAGATTCTTGGCATGAAAAGCAAATGTAGACTCTATAAATGAGAGATAGCTTTCTTTTACTTTTTAAATTATGTCTGTGATGGAGTAGAAGGCCACAATCCATCATGGAACTAGCTGACAATTGGTTACACTCAAATCATCCCCTGACTGGGGATTTTCTTGGTCTTGTACCTCTTGGCTTCCTACCCAATGTCTACCTCATCATGCCCCCTCCTGCCCTCTGGTCCTGACACATATAATAGCCCACTAAGAGTCTTCCCTAAAAGCTTGATGGTGGTGGCCAAATGAGAAGAAAAATAACAACCTATACTTTTTTTAAAAGGGTGGGGGAGTCAACTTTGAAACGCCACAAATTTTCATCAACTCCTTCAAGTGATAAACTATGACTCATCTATCTTGGTTTACGCAGTGTTCATCACAGTAGCTGAGACACAGGCTCTCGAAAGTTTGTAAACAACAGCAAGTCTTTACCATGAATGGTGAGTTCGAATGATTCCTCTTTCACTTTCAACTTAAAAAGATCAAATCCATCATCAAATATTGTATCTTAAATATCTGGGAATGGTTGAGCCACTTGGAAAAGAGTTTGGCAGTTTTTCAAAAAGTTAAACCTAGAATTACTATATGACCCAACAATTCCACTCCTAGGTACATAGCCAAGAGAATTGAAACCAGATGCCCACACAAAACTCATTCACAAATGTTCATAGCAGCATTATTTATGATAGCCAAAAAATGGAAACAACCTAAACGTCCATCAACTGATGAATGGATAAACAAAATGTGGTGTATCCATGCAATGGAAAATTATTCAGCCATGAAATGCAATGAGGTTCTGATACATGCCACAATATGAATGACCCTTGAAAGCACCATGCTCTGTAAAAGAAGCTAGACTCAAAAGGCCACATACAGTATGATTAGATTTTATTTGGAATGTCCAGAATAGGAGACTCCATAAAGACAGAAAGTAGATTAGTGGTTGCCAGGAGCTAGGGGAAGAGAGAACAGGAAGTGACTGCTAATAGTCATGGGGTTTCTTTTGGGAGGTGAAATGTTCTGAAATCAGATCGTGGTGATGGTCGGACAACCTTGTGACTATACTAAAAACCACTGAATGATATACTTTAAAAGGGCGAATTTCATGAGATGTCAATTATATCACAATAAAAAATATTTGGAAAACCTCTTGGTGAAGAAACTATAGTTAGGATTTATGTTTAGTTCTTTAGGTGTGATGAAAACTATTAATATTCCACGTATTATTTCTTTGTCAATAAATATTAGACAACATATCAGAATTCTTCATATACTTACAATAGAAACTTGAAAGTTCTTTAAACGTTTGTTATATTACATTAAAGTAGCAATCATACTAATAATGACTAACATTTACTGAATGCTTACCAGGTACCAAGCACTAGTCTAAGTACTGTACATGTATTAACGCTTAAAAGAGTTAAAAGAACTTTATAAGGTGAGTGCTATGCTTATCCCCATTTTATATAGGAAAGTGAGTCACAGAGAGATTATCCAAGGTCACACAGCCAGCTGATGGTGAAGCCAGGATCCAAGCCCAGGCAGCCTGGTCCAGAGCTGGCACCCGTAACAACCATTCAATTCCACCTTTAATGAAAAGGAAAAGGATCAGTGTTGTAGACAGAGTGCCAGATACGTCACTGCAGGGCCTAATCTGGAGATTTGGTCTAAACTGTGCCACAGGCAAGCTCTGCAAGCCTGGGGCCCCTTGGCCTGCTTCTTCTGACCTCTAAAGTGAGCGTCTGGGTTAGCACCATCTCCAAGTCCCCAACCACCCAAGATGCTGCCACTAAGTCAGTGACAAACCAAGACATATTCAGAGGTAGACATTCAATCATTTAGTATATTGTGCACATCAGGAACTTTGAACTCATAATATTCTATAGAAGACAACTCGTAGTTTTAAAATTAACCCCCCTGAAAAGACCTCAGGGTCTAAGGGACAAGGTTGGCTAGCAGGCACTTTTTTTTAATGCAAAAAATGGAAATTCTGTTGCTCTCCCTTATAATCAAGAAATCAGGGCTTCCCTGGTGGCGCAGTGGTTGAGAGCCCGCCTGCCGATGCAGGGGACACGGGTTCGTGCCCCGGTCCGGGAAGATCCCACATGCCGCGGAGCAGCTAGGCCTGTGAGCCATGGCCGCTGAGCCTGCGCGTCCAGAGCCTGTGCTCCACAACGGGAGAGGCCACAACAGTGAAAGCCCCGTGTACCGCAAAAAAAAAAAAAAAAAAATCATTCATTACATTTTTTCTACCTGAAATTTAATTCCATGATATCACTTTTTTAAAATTCCAAACTATCACTTAGTTTTTGAGGCACTAAGGACACAATAAGGCCAAAAGAGGGTTCCAGCTCATTTTTAAAGGGGAGGGGGGAGATAATAAGCAAGCCAACAGATCCATAAACGAGATAATGTCAGATAGTGATAAGTTCTATGAAGAAAATAAAAGCAGGGTGATATGATGGTAATTGGTTGCTTTATTTTATTTTATTTTTTTAATTTAAGATCTAGTCTCTTAGCAACTTTGAAGTACATAGCTCAGTACTGTTAACTAGAATCACTATGCTGTGCATTAGATCTCCAGAACTTATATATCTTCTAACTGCAATGTTGTACACTTTGGCCAGTATCTCCCCAATTCCCACACCTCCCTGCCTCTGATTGACTATCATGATACCGTTTCTACGAGTTCAGCTTTTTTAGATTCCACATATAAGTGATATCATACAGTATTTGTTTTTCTCTGTCTGATTTATCTCACTTAGCGTAACACCCGCAAGGTCCATCTATGTTGTCCCAGATGGCAGGATTTCCTTCTTTGTCATGGTTGAATAATACTTGACTATATCTATCTATCTATCTATCTATCTATCTATCTATCTATCTATATATATATATATACCACATATTCTTTGCCCATTCATTTGTTGATAGAAAGTAATTGGATTCTTTAACATCCAATAAAACCTTAGGTATCATAGAGCAGAGATTTTGGTCTATTTCATCCATTTTATCCAAGGGCCTAGAAGAATACTCAATAAATACTGAATGAATGAATGAGCAAACTAATGAACAAACAATGAGTAAATGGTGCTTTCCGCATTGTAGCAAAGACTGCTAGCTAACCACTAAGGCAGTTTATACCTTTCCCGTGCTCCTGGACTACACTATTATGTATTAGTTTGCTAGGGCTACCATAAGAAAATAACTCAGACTGAGTGGCCTAAACAACAGAAATTTATTTTCTCACAGTTCTGGAGGCTAGACGTCCAAGATGGAGGTGTCTGCAGGTGTGATTTCTCCTGAGGCCTCTCTTCTTGGCTTGCAGACAGCAGCCTTCTTGCTGTGTCCTTACATGGCCTTTCCTCTGTGTGCATGCACATCCCTGTTGTCGCTTTGTGTGTCCTAATATCTTCTTATAAGGACACAGACAGACTGAATTAGGGTCCACCCTAACAGATTCCTTTTAACTTAATTACGTCTTAAAGGCCCTGTCTCCACATAGAGTCACATTCTGAGGTATTGAGGGGTAGGACTTCAACATATGAATTTGGGGAGTCACAATTCCATCCATCACTCTACATTTCCCAGCTTTATTGCAGATAGGTAGAAACCAGTGACATGGCTGCAGTCAGTGGAACCTGAGCAGATCTAACCATAAAACCTCCTGACCTGATCCATAAAAACCCCCACACATAATCCTCCATGCTGTTTCTCCATCTGTTGGGAGGATACTGACCCACAAGATGACATTGGAAGCTATAAGGTAAAGATGACAAAGCGTCCAGTAGCCTGGGTCCCTGAAAATGGTGGAGCAGAATCTCCCCTGGCACCACTGGCAGAGGCATACACTGGACTACTACGTGAGAGAAAAACAGACATACGCCGAGACGTGTTTTTTATAGCAGTGAGCCTACCTTAACCAACACAACCTCCATTACACCTTCAAGTCTCTTTACTCTTCCCTAATAACTTTCTGTTATTCAAGCAAAAGTGTCCTTTTTTTAAGACTTCCTGCAGTATTATGACTTCAGTCATTTCTTTTGGTACTCCTCTCTTCCTAGCCTCTTTACTCTCATCCTAAAATATAGAGCCCTAAAGCAGACAGAGGCCTCTTAGAGCAAGTTTTCACGGTAACGCAGTGGCACATCACAGACTGAGGTCTTAAACATACTATGTATCCTGAGATAATACAAAGACACAAAAGCTGGAGTTTCCCAATATTCTTAAATCCATGGCTCAACCTCACAAAAAAAAAAAATTAGCCTTTATGGGCCAACTCAGAATTGCCAGCTGCTGCTGTGGTTCATATGCTAAAAATAACAGGGCACCAAAGAGCAGCTTGCCAGGCCAAATCTGGCTGCACTGCTCCCTGGCCCAGGAACAACAAACAAGGTGAAGGAGGTAGTCGGGGGAGGGACCATTCTTCGCTGCAGTGATCCCAAGAGCAACGGGGAATCGAAAAATAAACACTGGTTGACTCCAGTGCCCTTGAACAAGTATGCAAAGTCACTGAATAACAGAGCCAGCTAATCTAAATGCCAATCTAAACTTCTCCATCCGAGCTGCTAATGCAGGTGGCCAGAACTTTAACTTCTAAATAAATTTACCAGAAGAAATATGATGATTTTATATCATTTATATCAGTAACAGATGCATCTGACCAATTCTAAAATGTGTAGATTTTCTTTTAGAGCCCAGAAATATAACTCAGAGTTTGAGTGATGAAATACAAGCCTCAGTCTGACTATTTCTTTCTTCATTCCTTCCTTCCTTCCTTCATTCATGTATTCAACATCATTATTCATGCCTAATAAGTGCCACGCACTCAGCTGAGGACTAGAGGTGAATTAACTAGTAAAATCCAATTTTTTCCTTCAAGGACTTCACAGTCTTGGATTTGGGGGGAGGAACTGAGAGGGAAGCACAAATAAAAATGTGATCGTCGTTATATTGGCATTACGGCCAGGTACTCTAGGGACACAGAGAAGGAAACGATTGGTGGAAAATGGAGATGCAAATGAAAATACTGGCAAGACCCCTAAATAAGTGTCTACTACATAGATGTCATTTGCACTTGGTTCGAAAAAAAGCTTTTATCCAATTGGGGGTGTAACAAGTAAAATAACTGCACAGCAGACTAAAAAGAAAAATCAAGTCTCGGAGTCACAGGAGCAAGTCCTGGGCATGCTCACTGGCCCTCCTGACCTGGACTCCTGCCTGTGTCCCTAATTCTGTCCAGAGAATGAAGCCAAGCCACTGCCCGGCTTGCTGCCACGTATCATACCCTGGGGGACCTTATGGGAGCGAAATTAGAGGGAGGGCTGCTGCTGACGATAGATGAAACCTGAAAACAATGACTTATATTGGCTTCTGACCCAGTTTTATTTCCTAAGAAAGTGTCACCCAAGTTTCTGGAGCACTATTTTTCTCTAGTTTCCTCCAGCTTTCCCCAGCTAAAGCGGATCCCAAGATCCTGACTGAAGCACAAAAACACAAATCCCTTCATGTGGCCCCTCTTCTGGGATATCTGATCCCGGGCTCCATGAATAGACTTCAATATGTTGGATCACATTGTATGGAAACAATTCATCGCTATCTCCTCTCAACTACACAGCCAGAATCGTCACCCTGGCTGGTTGGCATTTCCAGTTCAGTGGGGTTTGAATGACCTCTGAAAATAGTGGGCTGTTTTTAAAAGAAAATAAAATGAGAGACTAAGTCATGAACATCAGTGGCCTAAACCATATATGCTATTTACTGGTTTTAATCTTTCAACCAGACTTACTCAAAGCAAGTATCTTTTACAACTGGGAAAATGAGAATGAGGATTATAGGTGTAATTATTTTTGGTTAGTGAAATGACAAATTCTCCAAACTCCCTTCAGAGGAGTGACCCTGTCCCAGATTGAGAATGTCATGTTCATGAATGTCCTTTCTCCTTGTCACCTTCCTCAGATGGTCAATTAAAGCTACTAGTGCTTTCTCCTATGACAAGGACACGTATCCAGTGGGAACTGGACTGAAGCCAACACATTAATTTCATGTAATTCAGCCGAATGATTTTATTTCCTCCCAAGGCTGACCCGGGGCTCACAGCCAGTGGATGGTGGCAGTGATGATGATGTTTCCAATAAGACCCTCCACTGGCCTGCTGGATTCGGGCTATGACAGATCCTCATATGACTTTGCTGGAGGTGAACTGAAGGTGAGTTAAAGTTCCTATAATGAAAATAGTTCAAGCAGATCTTCAGAATCTCTTGAGGCATGGGATAACTGAACAAAATTCGCATCATGAAAGGGATAATTGTAGCCAGACTCTAAGGTAGCCCCAGTGATCCCCGCTTCCTGGCCTTCACGCCCTGGTAGAATCCCCTCTTGTTGAGTGTGGGCTGCACTCCAGGACTCGCTTCTAATAAGAAGTGAGGCTGTGTAAGTCAGAGGCAAGGCCGTAACAGGCAGTGTGTGCCACCGCCCTCACACTGCCTCTGGGGGAAGCCGGTGAACAACCCCAAGGAAAGGACCAAGTGGCAAGGACCTGAGAGCCCCTGCACAGTCTCCATGATGAGCTTGTAAACAGATGTTCCCTAGCCTTCAGATGACTGCAGCCCAGGGCAACTTTTGACTGCAGCCTCCTGACGGACCCTGAGCCAGAACTACCCTGCCATGTGCCACAGAATCTAGAAGAGATAACAGTGTTTGCTGTTTAAAGCTGCTAAATGTGAGGGAAATACTGTTACAGTAATTAATGTAATATTATTAATTAGCAGTAATTAATACAGGGGCTAAAACCTGTCCACCTCCAAACACTGGGGTGCGGGGTGCTAAGAACGTGCCCACACCTGTGCGGTTACCTCCCCCGCTGTGCCTCTCGAGCCCCAAGTGCCTGAAGTGTACACAGTTACTCACAGAGCACACATTGGGTGGCCTCTGTGTGCAGTCAGGATACCAAGGGTTTCCCTTCTGAAAACCTTATTTTCCTTCGCCTTCAGAACCAGCCAGTTTCCTCGTCGAAAACAGTTTTCAAGGCCACTGAAAATGGAGGCCAACCATTGAACCCCAGTCCCAGGTAGGAGTCTGATGTCTCCCATCATGAAGGAAAAACAGGGGCCGAAGTGGAACTTCATGGAATGTGGTCACCCTCCCTCCAGTTCCCCCTAAGTTTAAATAGAAGCATTCCACCCTGCCCTCTTAAAATTAAGTGCTCTCACAAAGCAGACACTGGAGCATAAAATACCTTCTTACTTCATCAATGTGAATAGCAGAGATTTGCCTTAAAGGGCCAGGCAACCTGAAACTCTTCAACCAAAACAAGGCACCGGATTACTGCAAGCAGATGATATTTCATGGTGGACCTCAGGTATATTGTCCTTACCATCAGGGATTCTCACAGGATTAGCAGTAAGTAGTGCCCATTATTATATTCATGATAAACCATTTGCATGCCATTAACATTTCATCCAGGTAGGGCTAATCCCTCAGTTTATTTTATTTGTTTAACAGCCAACAGGTTCCTTATTCACTGAAGTAAAAGACAGGAAACAGACTTTTTCTTCAATCCAGTCGGCTAAACCAAATGCTTATATATATTTTTTTCCCACCATTATTCCCATCATGCAGCTTATAGGACAATATATTATTTTTGACATAAAAATATTAAACAGGAAAGCTTTCAATTAGTCAAATGTAAAAACAAAGAGACATATACCTAAGGCTTGCCTTGGCTATTGTGAAACGAAGTCATAAGCTGGTCATAGAAACACACATTTTCAATAACAGGATATTTTTAAGATGTTTTTAAATTAATTCATACCTTTGTTGATCCCACATGTGCCATTTGTAATTTAACATCAGAAAATAATCACTCCAAATGGTTCTCCCTGCTATGATTCACCACAGTGAACGATTCTGCCACTCACAGCAAATCAGAGAATGATTTGGAATGGCTTATTTTCCTGCTCCAATAAACTATGACTAGGCATTCAGCAGATTTTTCTTTTGTTTCTTATTATTTTGCAGAGTCGAGAAAAATATGAAAAATAAAAGAAATAACTGAATGGGCCACTGCTTTCAAAACTTATTTCCTCTTGCTCATTTATGTCAACCCTATTATAATTCACCTCCATTCTCCCGTTTTTCTGATGGGTTTTCCATGTAATGGAACCCTTACCACTAGACGTTCCTTCTCTTTTGGATCTCAAGGCACAGTTTACCTTTCCACATAAAACTCTAAGTAAATGCGCACTGCTAAAATGGATGTGTGTGATAAAACTGAAGTATTTCATTGGCTTTTTATGTTGGAAATAATTGGCAGAAATCTCCTTTGTTGCAATAATTTTGTATCGTTAAATCTATCCAGTAAGTATCTCAACATCCACTTAGCCATTCTGGGTCCCAGCCCAGAAAGTTGACTTACATGAAATAACAATGAGGCCCTTTGACAGTTTTCAACATACCGCTTTGATTAACAGATTTTTTAATTGTATGCTTTTCCTAATTCAGTAGTCTAAAGTTATTAACTACTAAGAAACAGCTACTACAGTCCCTTTCTCCTCCTACTCTCATCCTTCAGACTCCAGGAATCATCCGTAAGAAGTATTTAATTTGCCAATACTTAAACCTACGGGGGGAAAGCATCCAGTGTCCCTCCCAACCTAAACTTCCAGGAAGAAAAATAGTGAATGACAGACCCAGTCATTTTTCATGCCAATGTAGAGAGGTATTGATATCCTACAATCCTCTCTCTTTCCAAAGCATCTCTTTCCAAGGCATCCTTCTCTCTCTCTCTCTCTCTCTCTCTCTCTCTCTCTCTCTCTGTCTCCCTCTCCCTCTCTCTCCCTCTCCCTCCACACACACACACACACACACACACACACACACACACACACAAGCATATTACCTAGAGCTTCCAAAGCTAGGAATGCCAATATCCCACACACAGGAGCTAAGTTAGGAAGCAAAAAGACACTGTGTTGTCTAAGCTGGGGTTACATAAGGTACATTTTGCATAGAAATAATATTATAAATGAAGATTATCAGTTTATCTAATTAACTGGCATCACCTTCCACATGCCCTCCGTTCCGTAAGGTAAAGATATGAATAGACTAGTGGGCTCCAAACTGTTCTGGTCAAATAATAAATTGTTTTTAATTATGAGCATATCCATCATTTTATATATAGATATAGATACCAATATAGATAATCCACTGTGATGTGTACTCACAAAAATAAAAGTAGGAGAAGAAATATATACATAGACATTCTAGTATATGCCTGCTACACCCCAACAGATCACCTGCACATCTCCTGGGATTTACATTCCCCACTTACACTCCCCAGTGTTTTCCATACAGGATAACCTGACCCTTCTATCCTGCCGCAATGCCAAAGAGTAAATCATATAAACGTAAAAGCCCATCCAAGCAGTGAGGAGATGCCCATGTTCTATAAGACTATCAGCTAGTCAAGGCAGCACTTCTTCCTTTAGAGAATCTCTTTACTTGTATATCCAATTTCAGATCCTAAAATAAACAGACCACTTTCCTTTATCAGTGTTTAAGAATCAGTAAAAATTCATTTATAAGTTTTAACCTTGTAAGCATTAAGCTTCAGCCCTGGAAAATTCTCTTTTTTTTTCAAAGTCAAATTGTTGCAAAAGCAGGATAGAAAATGTCTGTAATAAGTGGTGCTTTGGGTCAGGAAGGTGGCTGGAAAAACCAAAGTCTTGTGAGTTTTCCTTCTGCCAAGGAAGGTGAGTCAGACACTTAGCTGGGTTCCCTTGAGTCTTCTTAAACACTGTTTTCTTTAGATTGTTAGCACTGATTAAATTATATTTTTGCAATGCATTTTACTTTTTTAAATGCATATCCTCTTTGACCTAGTAATCTGACTCCTGTAAATCTATTCTAAGAAAATAATTTCAAATATCAAAAACTTTTTAGGCATAAGTATTCATCATAATGTTATTTATAAAAAAAAATAAAAAGCAACCTGAAAGTCCAACAATAAGGAAATGACAGATACACTCAATGACATATCATGCATCTACTTAAATCGATGGCTACAAAAGCCATACAACTGCATCAAAAAAAAACTTATGATAATTAACTGAGAAATTCAGAATATAAGCTGCATATACACTGTAATTATAACTACATAAAAATATCAAAAGAAAAAAAACAGGCTAGCAGTAAATAGGACAAAATGAATCAACATTTTGGTTAGGGGTAGTGACATTACTGGTGACTTCTTTATCTTCTATATTTTTCAGTATTCTCTGGTGTGGGTAAATTATTTTTTATAATAAAAGTGGGGTTTTCTAAAAACCATCAAATAATTTATAAAGAATCCCCACAAATAAGAAAAATACAAATGACTCTAATTTTTGAAAAGGAAAATAATATTACAGATAATTCAGAAAAAGAAACCCAAATAGCAATAAAATGAAAAAATGTTCAGTCTTCCCTAGTCAACACAGAAAATTAAAGTAAGATAACAAAACATAATTGTATATCATAATAGTAACAAAAATGTAAGTTTTATACATTTTGTTGTGAGGATGTGTGAATGTTAGAACTTTCATACATAACTGTTAAAAGTAAAAATTGGTACAATCACTTTAAAGAGCAACTTGAAAACATCTAATAAAACTGAAAAATGTGATATATATTTAAACTACATGCATGCACATGAAAATTGCAATAATGTTCATCGTGACATTGTTCATAATAGTGAAAAATTAAAAAGAACTTACATTTCCATCAATGAGGAAATAAATGAATTGTGCTGCTTTCATATGACAGGATATTACAAAGCAATAAAAAATGAATGGATTTGACCTATCTGGAACATCATAGATAAATCACAGAAGCATAATATTGGGCGAGGAAAGGATCTCAGGATAATATAAACAGTTGGTTCCATTTAAATAAACTTTTAAGACATGCAAAACAATGGTATATTATAGCCACATACAGGGCAGCAATAGTATGAAAACATGCATGGGATAGCTAAGCACCAAATTCAAGACAATGACAACGCTGGAGAGAAAGAGAAATGAATAGGGTTGGGGATTGGTATTCCAGAAAAACCTCATTTTAATCCACAATGATTAAAAAAAAATGCATGATTAGCAAAGCATTATTAGAGACAACTGAATGTATATCTACAGATACATAGGCATCCATCATTATTCCTTTTTTTTTTTTTTTGCTTAATATTTAACATAAAACATGGTAAAGAAACAATGAGCACCTAAAACTGATTCTTCATTCAAAAGAATGAGAGAGAACTGCCTTGCAAGGGTCCAAATTCTTAGTTCTAAAGAAAATAAGCAGAGCTTGGAATCAACATAGATTCAGAGCATGGTCCAGCTAAGGAAAGCCATTTGCATGCTCTTGGGTGCTGCTTCTGCCTGCTCTGTGGTGTCAGGCATGGCATGAAAGCAACCTGAAGGTCCATTGACAGATGAATGTGGTACACATATACAATGGAATATTACTCAGCCATAGAAAATAATGAAACAATGCCATTTGCAGCAACATGGATGGACCTAGATATTAGGTCTGAAACTAACACAACATTGTAAGTCAACTATATTTCAATAAAAATTAAAAATAAAATTTTTAAAAAAGAAAAGTTGCTTCTGCCTTTGTATGTGGTTGGGGAAGAGGGCAGGGGACGACCCACCAGAAAAGACTGTAGTTAACTGTGCTGGAGGGGTTCATTCTCAAAAACACTAATGCCATTTAAAGTGCTTCAGCCACATGTGTTGCTGTTTAGCTGTATAGCACCATGAGTCTGGTGCTTTAACCTCCCTGAATGCCTGAAGATACTGACTTGTCCAACCCAGAGAGGGTTGGAGACTCTCAATGTTTCCAGAAACCCCAAAGTTCTCCATAGAGGAGCTGCGTCTGGAGGGACCAGGTGCTTTAATGTCCCAGAAGGACCTCCTTCCACACCCTGGGAGCTGTGCTTATCTCACAGGCCTGCAGTTAAGGAAGAAGAAATGATTGCTTTGAAAGGGGCCAAATTCTAAGTCCCTGCCTGTTCTTAGAGGCAATTGATTATTCTTTTGTTCCAGCAGAGGGGGCACCCTGGCAGATAAACCTGAATCTGAAGGTAACCAGCACAGAAGTCATCACCTGCACAACAGCCCTGACCTGGCAGACGGCACTGGCAATCAGGCGAGCCGGCCCGGTGGATGACCAGGTCGGTAACGCCAACCCCACCTGCTCAGGACACTACCGCCACGTGCAACAGCAACCGGCCACTCTGTCTACAGACATCAAAGCAGCAGGTGATCCGTTCAAACTCATAATCTGAGTAATAGAAGATTGAGGTATTCACATATCCCATGCTTTGATCTACCATTCCCTTGAAAACATCTTTCGAGAACAAGTAGCCCAAAACTGGTCAAGGCAAATTAGTCCAAAATGTGTGTTGTCTGACCTCTTGGTCATCGACTCTGCATCTGCAGGCACATTGGGAATGTGGAGCAAATCACACTGCAAGATTGTGCCCCCTCCTTCCTGAATATTTCAGGAGCTGTTCAGAATTCAGCCTGCAAGTCATGCTTCATTCAGGGCGGTTGATTAGTTCCAGTGGGGAGGGTACTGGACAGGACAATGAGTGGACAACAGACAGTGATTCATAGATTCCTCTGCTAAGAGTCGCAGGTGGTTTTAGGATAGAAAGAAAAGGAGGCTTAGTCCGTTCTCAAATCTGTCCTCCTGTCATTAGATTAACCAGAATTACTCGAAGTTATCGTAGTCATTCTCAGAAATGTCAAGTGCAGATGCCCTTCTAGGCATTCAGATGCTTCTCCCTCTTTCAATCTCCCTCCTCTCTTTGGAGTGGCCCAGAAAAACAACAGACTGGCCAGGAGCCCCAAAATCAACGTTGTTCACTTAAAACTGGTTACCATAATGCACTAAAATGTCTTATCTGGAATGAGCTCTTTAAATATTTCAAAGAAAAAGAAATGTAGGTTTTTCCAATAAAAGGAAGTAACTGGTAGCATTAGAAAAATTGAAGAAAAGCTGGGGAGTGAAGTGCAGTGATGCTGGCCAGGAGGTGCTTAACTTTTTTTTAAAAAAGAAAAAGCTGATTTCAATTGCTAAGGCAACCCAAATGTACAAGAAATCTACTTGTGTGCATGAAACAGAATGTTACATACATAAAACAGCCGAGACTAACCAACATCTGAGAGTTAAACATTAAGAGAACAAAATTCTTGAGCTTAATTTCCTAGTCTGTATTTACCTAAAATTAACTTAGTAAAGAATTAGAATAGAGGAAAAAACAGTTAAAATTCTGTTAAAGAAAAACAATGCACATATGCTTATTAGGATATAAAATTATCCCAATAAGCATATTTATTTGGGACATAAAACTAAAATATATATATATTTCTCACATGTAAATAAGCTATATATATGAGAAATATGTTCCCAAACTCTACTATATATTTAAATTCCATAATCCAGGTTTCCACGGTAGGTCTTAGGTTAGCCAAATGGTGATAACAATAATTCAGGTGCCCCCCAAAAATACTTTAGCAAGAGCTGCAAAAGCAAGAGCTACAAAAAGAGTATTACCCAGGTAAGTCAAACAAAACAAGTTTTCTATTTGAATTATCATATTAATTGCCAAATACTCCATTTTTTTCCTCTGAAGACTAAAAGGTTTGATGTAATAAGGTTTAGTAAAAGAACTCTCGGGAATTCCCTGGAGGTCCAGCGGTTAGGACCCTGCACTTTCACTGCTGAGGGAGCAGGTTCGATCCCTGGTCAGGGAACTAAGATCCCGGAAGCCACACGGCGAGGCAAAAAAAACCTCTCTCTGAATTTCATCTGAATTTCACCTCATTTAAAAACCATCGCACTTCAGGTGTCCAAACCATGGAAATGATACCTGGACACACACACAGCCCACACCTCATCCCCAGTCTCAGGGGAACGTTCACCTAAAGACCTCTCCGTTTAGGCAGGCGGACTCTGCTAGAAAGGAATATTAAAGAGAACTTTGAAGAAGATTGGAACAGGAGAATGGGTGGAACAAAGGAAACGTATTGAAATCTTTTATGTGCCTCTCTTTTAAGCTTCGTGTCATACAGTTCTTACAACAATCCAGGAGGTACACGCAGTTGTCCCCATTGAACAGAGGAAGAAGTGGAGCTCAGCTGGGCTAAGCGGGACCCAGAGGTTACACAGTGAGGCAGGGGAGCCAGGGTTTGAACTCTTGGCGGGTAGGACCACCCTTCACTTCCGAACACCTGTGCCTAGCACAACACCAGGAACAGGGTAGGCATTTGGCGAATGTTTGTTGAATGGAATCGAACCGTAAGGCTTGCCCACTTAGGTGCACGTGGAGACTGGCATCAGAAGGCCAATATGCAGTCTGAGGGGTGGCAAGGATGAGGGCTCAGCCCAGTCTGGGGTGAACTGAGTAATTTCATCACTCAGATCTCCTATAGCTCGTCCTGCCCCCTCTCCTTCGGTACTGTCCTCTTCTCAGCATTATCTCTCCCCAGCTCCAGCCACCTGTCCACCAGGGGGTTGTTCTTCCAACCTGGCAGCCAGCCTTGACGGGGCCTAAGGCTGCTTGCCCCTCACCCCACTTCCTGAGGGAGCTGGTAGCCGTGAAAACAGTGGCCCAACGTCAGAGTTGTGGACCAGCCATGGCTTGCTTTTTGGGATTATCCAGGCCCTGAGGAATCCCAGCTCCCCGCTGACAATGTTGTTCCAAAATTCCACCAGTTTGCAGGTGAACACTGGGAATGGAGCTTCAGATGGGTCCCATGGGTCGCAGACTCCTGCATTGCTTCCTTATACGGGTTTTAGGCAGAGGGTTGGAATCTAGTTATTAGAAATATCAGTAAAGTGTTGTGTTCCCTAACATGGGAAGGGAAGACTCAGGGAGATTTGGTAGCCCCTGGCACGCATGCCACAGGTAGCCCGGGGAAGGGTTTTAAGAGGGAAAGACACCAAGACTGTGGAAAGAGGTATCCGGGCATGTCCCTGGTAGCAGAGCCTGAACACCATGTGGCCTCTACCACAGGGTCCTGCACGGCACCTTTCCCCTGCTGGGAGCTTTAGGGAGCACTTCCTCATGTGCCCCTTCTGAGCATCAGCCCAGTTTTAAAATAATAATAGCAAAAACTACAACCACAGTTTGCTGATAGCTACTAATTGCCCGGTACCATGCAAGGTTCTTTACCTATTCCAACCCGCATCAGTGGTATTGTTATTGCCCCCCTTTTGCAGATGAGAATACGGGATGGAGGTTTAATAAGCTGTCTGAGCCTCTGCCAGCGAGAAGAGTCGATCCGGATTCCACGCCACCATGCACCAGCCCACAGGTCACCCTGGTTGCTCAGGAGGATGGCCCCAGTTGATGCCATGGTCCACCTTCTTAAGAGCTTTTGATCTCAGTGGAAAGTTACTTGGATTCCAAATCCCCCTACATCCCCTCCCCTTGGCAACCTACGCAGGCGTAAATACATGAAAACCTGGCCAATCACTCTTCCTAGGTACAACTTCTATACCACGAGTTCCTTAGGTTTTCATCCAACGTGGTAAGGAAAAAGGACTTAAACTCTAAGAAGCTGGCTCTGCCTTCCCATCCTGGCCTGCCCTGAAATCAGCTAAACTTCTCTGGACTCAGTTTCCACATATTCGACACGGGTCAGAGCGAGCCTCTCATCTCCTAGTATGCAACTGTGTCTTGTGTCTCTGCCTCAGTTTTCAGGTTCATCTGGCCGTGAGGATGAATAGAGTCAAAATCCCAACCAAGCTTGGACCACTTTTCAGAGAATACAGACACTAAAAAAAAAGTGCCACTGGGATCCTTCCAGTGCTCAAATACTTCCCAAATCCTAGAAACATACATCTGGAAAGAATCTCAGGAAAAGTTCTAGTCAACCCTTCATTTTCCATAAACAGGCTCAGAGAACACCCTGACCGTTTCCCAGCACGGGGCCCCGCCCCTGCAGGTAGCATATAGCAGGAGTTGGATTCAGATCGAAGACTCTCTTAATCCAAAATTCCCATGTCAAGCTGCACATATCATCTCCTCTGATTTTGTTATTTTAGCCATTAAAATATTCACATTTGGTAATATTGTCCTGAAGAGCAGAAAGGGGGGGAATAAAGCAACCCAATCTTCACGGAATGTCAGATACAGGAAGACCCTTGAAAATCATTATTAATAAAGAAATTGAGGCACATAAATATGAAAATGTTTTCCTAGTAAAGTCCAACTAGCTGATGGGAGGCAGAGGCTCCAATCCTTCTGCAGACTTTCAGCCCAGGGCTCTTTTCATGACGCCCTGATGAAAATGGCAGAGAGGTGGCCATTTGGTCTTGTTTCCTAAAGTTATTCATTGCCATAATACTTCATATTTCTTACATATTTCAGACAGTTAAACCATGCACAGCTATGAAAAGTCCTGTATTCAGAGACCACTCTGCCAAAAATCAGAGGAAACACCTAGAACGTGGGTCAAAGTAAAAAAAAAAAAAAAAAAAAAAGGCAACCACATATCCAGTCATTTTCAGCCAGGAGATCAAAACTGGACAATGTAGACACTTTCATGCCACAAGCTGAAACAGAGCTGAAAGGCCCACGGCCCAGGACAAGGCTCTCAGGCTGGACACCAGCTCCCGCTTCTAAGCCTTCTCCCCTTCGCCCTCCGCTTTCACAGACCTCTTCCAGATCAGAGGTCATGGGGCAGGAGGGAGGAGCTCGTTTTGTTTTCTGTATAATGAAGCTTTCAAAAGGCCGAGAAATGGAACTTGTATGCCTTGTTCTGCAGAAGCTCATTTCTTAATATTATTAAGAAACATATAAACAAACAAAAATAAATTTGCAAATGTCCGCAAAGCCCCCTTGTGGAAGTATATTTAAAAACCATTTTGAGGACTTCAGTGTTATGGGGGAGGAACCATGGCATTCAGGGTGTTTTAGGCTCCCTGTGGGCTGGTGGTGGTGAGAAGAATACACGCAGGTATCTGCCTTGAGCGGCCCCAGCAGAGCCCCCCAGCCAAACAGCCTGCCTCCTGGACTATCTTTGTATAACTACAGAATCCTTTTTTCTTTTCCTGGGAGCCACCAAAAAATAAAGCCCAACATAAATCTTAGCAGATTTTATCCCCCTGTAATTCTACATTGCTTTTATCTGTCTTTAATCAAAGAAAATGAAGCAGCCTAACGTGGCTTACCTTTTTCTTCTCCTTTTCTTTCCTTCTTTTTTTTTTTTTTTTTTAAACTTTCTGGAAGAAAATACCTTTGCATCTCCCAAGACAACAGAATCTTTTGAACTAATAAAAGCCATACAGGTTCCAAGCTATAAGTTTTTCCTAGGGAAGATTTTTAATTTCCTTCTAGGAAAAATTAACAATTAAAAACTTCCCTGAAAGTATGTTAAAGACCACAGTGAGATGGAAATGAAATAAAATGCTGCTTGTTCCGTATTTTTTTTTAACTCAAAGAAAAACTTTTCTGACTTTCATGATGTGCATATGGCCATTAATTTCAATGTCATATTATGGTTTTGGGCTGAACCGACAGTATGTATGTCTGTATGTAACCAAACAAAACAAATGCATTTTGTATTCAAATTTATACAACTCCATACATTTTTATGCTGTTTATTTGAAAATTAATTTTGGCTTAGGCCTCAGAGACAGCAAATGTTGTCAAGATTTGAGGGCTACCTGAAAAGCCTTGGGGACAGCATTACCCTTATGCATAAGAAACAGCAAAATAAAATAAAAATAAATGAATTTCCAAATACGTCATGGCTAATCCCTTGAGCTGACCTACAAATGAATTATGGAGGTTTTGCTACAGGACTGAGTAGATCTGGTGATTTCACTGAGAGATTTATCTTATTTTGCGACTGATTTTCATATCTTATTTCCTTTTCTTTTAGAATTAGACTGTAAATAAAATGGCTAAGACCGTATGAAGCTCCCTTTCACAGAACTCATATCGGCTTGATAAATTAAAACAGTGAGATGAGTTTTGTATGACCCATCCTCTAGGATTTGGGAAATTTAGCCGATGCAAAACAAGGCATTAATTTGGAGAGGCCTAGCTACTTACAATGCTTAGTGTTCTGACAATGATGAATGGCATCATTCCAAGCAAATGGTAATTTCACTTTTTGTGACAGTACTTTAGAGCAAAACCGACTTTCTTCACACAAAGAATTTGCAATCCTATTGAACAGAGGCAGTACCTGAATATCAGAAATCCTTCATTGTTTAAGTATCATCTGATATTCTTGATTGGCTTCAGACTGAAGTTGGAGTTGAATTAGGGAGAACGGAGGTTAAGTCCTAACCTTGAAAGACTTAGCAGCCATTGAAACACTGCCTTTGGGCACTTATTGGCCTGTATTTATCAAAAAAACTTTTCAATTCAATGAGGGGAGGGAGAAAACACAAAACTTGTCACATTCATCAAGTGAAGCCACTGGAAAGACATCTACAGAACACCCAAAAAGCATAATCTTTCCGAAGCGCTGATAGAAATGGTAATTGGATGGGTCAGAGAATAATACAACCAAAGCAGGGGCAATGCAGAATATGGTGGAAAAATCAAGGTCAAAAATAAAAGAACAGTTCCTTTTTAACTTTCGAAAAACTTACACTTGGCCTTTGTACTAAGGGAAAATATACCTGTTGCTACCGTAATTTATATCCTCACAAAAGCCCCTCAAAAAGAACCTTTGAACATAAAAGGCATTAAAGACCCTCATTCTCCACAGCCCATAAGAAAGCTTCACCTTAATAGTGACTCTTCCAAAATATGTTTTCTGAAGGCAAAAAAAAAAAAAAAAGATTTTTTTTTTTAAAGAATAACTAAAAGCGGTGACTCCCTTTCAGAACCTAACCCATCCACCTTTCAGCAGGAAAGGTATGTTCTGGGGAGGACTGAGGGAGGGATATATTGAATATATTTAAACTCTTCCCTGAGAGACTGCAAAAAACACAACAAAACAAAGCAGAAAACAGACTCTTGGAGGACTGGCAGAGAATACCAACATTGTATCCCAAAAGGAGAACAGACCTGATGAGTCATAGAGTCTCGATCGCATGTCTTCCTGCCTTCTCTACTGATGAGCTAACCTCAGGGCAGAGCCAGATGACACATGTAAACAGATGAGCGTCTGGGGATGCCACATTTTCCCGTTTTTATCTTTTTACACAAACACCCCTGCACTGGACTTGGAAGGACTTTTGGCACAACATGGAGAGCTGATATTCTGGGCTACGTCCAGCTCAGCTCGAAAAGCAAGGGATCTGGTAAAGTGGTGTGTAGCTCAGCTTGGTGGAAGTATGCGGATGCAGGTGTCTCCTTGCTGACAAAGATATCGGCTAAGGGGGAAATGGTCCCTAAAAAGCCAGGATCTGGAGTCCCTCCCCTTCATCCCAGGGAATAAAGCAGAACACCCGCAAAACCTCCATAGATGGGGTTCCCAGAAGAGGTAAAAAGAAACAAGCCAGAGCTCACCCTGGCATTTTGCCGAAAACTGTACAAATTTACTGATGTGCAAGAAAAGACAGTGTCATTTGTTAACTTGTAAAATTCTAAAGTGCCTGGATACCCATTTCTATTAATCCAGAGATTCCACTTCCCACATTAGAGTTCTACAGTGATGTAAGGAAGGAGATGGGGTTCCTGATTTGTGCTGACAGAGCCACATCATATTTTAGGGAGATGACATCGCTCTTGACGGCTCCCTCTAATCTATTCCCAGTAATATGTTCATCTGTACGTTTTCCCCGGGCACCAGAAGAACAACCTTAGATCCCTAAAACAGTATGTCATTTCTTTCCTCAAATCTCATATGCACACATATTATTATTATTTAACGTTTATTAAGTACCAACAGTATGCTAGGCACAATAGACATAAGGGGCCATAAAAACATATTTAACACATCAAAAACCACAATGAAAGGACGCTGTGTTTGTGCCAGAAGACAATAAAAATCTTTGCAATTCATAGTTCAAGATGAAATGCATCCCAGGTCCCAGAGCAGCCTTAGCACAGCGTGGCATATCAAAAAAGGTATTAGAATTTTCACTCAGCTGGAGTAAGGAAGGTTGTGCATACCTTACGATTAAACGTGGCCTTCCTCAACCTGATGACATTCTGCAACAAATAATGAATTCTCTAATGGCAAAGCATTAATTACTTAACCATCTAGTTAAACCTCAGCCCTCTGCATCACCTCCGATCACCTCTGTACCAAGCACTATGGTAGGCATTTAAAATGCATTTCTCTGTATACCAGTGGAGTATGCAGTTATTTATTTTACTGAAATTTGGAAAGGTTAAGTGAGTCACCCAGGGTCCGTGCTCAGGAATCAATGTCAGTTTTCCTAGAGTTGCATCTAACACACATGCGCACACACACACACACACACACACACACACACAGTTGAAGAAAAATAAATGTCATCGGCAAGCTTAGGGATTTGGAGTTAATTTAACATCAAATAACCAATTTGGACCTATGTAAACACAGCATTAGCCTGGCCAAGGTAGAATTTTATGCTAAAAGGTGTCAGCTTTTTCACTTGCTAAAGCTTCTTTTGTCAAGGTTTAGAGTAGGGTTAATAGCATGAACTCAGGAGCCAGATTTTATGGGTTCAAATCCTGGTTCTGACAGATGTGTGCCTCTAAGCAAGTTAATTAAGATTTCTCTGCCTCAGGTTCCTCATCTGTTCAAAAGATATGAGGAAAATAATAGTAGCTTATTTCACAGACTGGTTGTCAGGGTAAAATGAGTTAATACACAGAAAAATCTTAGTAAATGCCCAGCACATAGTAAGTCCTTCAAAAGCTATGATTTTGCCAGAGCCTAGCACTGAAAAGCAGACACTGTGCTGCTTTTTAGATAAAAAGACAATATTACTGAGGTTCCATGAGCCTCACATGCTACAAGTTGCTTTTCTATCAGTAAAAAGGATCTACTCTAGCCGTCCAACTAACTCTCTTCCCTTCAGCCCTTCTTGAACTTAGTGAATCTACAAGACAACTAGCTAAGACCCCACAAAGTTGGCTTTTCCATGGTCACCTTCACTGAACATTAGACAGATGGGTGGAGGGTTCACAAAAGACCAGACCCATGGTATGCGGCCTTTTGGAGGTGCTATGAATGAATGAGCGATCAGACAGTGCTTAGAAACTCACAGAATCCAACTGAGGATTCAATCTATAGATGCAGGACCTTCTTTAAAATCATGCAGCTCTCAACAATGTGCAGACTAATTTGTCTATATTCCACGCACTTTCCACTTCGTCTCCATTCTGTTGTACATCTTCTCAAAATTTCTCTGCTTGTTATTTCGACAGAGGACTTAGAGAAGACGGGAGAAGTAAACTTCAAATCAGTTGAAGTTTGGGTAGTAAACTACCCAAAGGATAGTTTTCGTTGGAGAAAACATCAAAGTTAGTGACTAAATGAAAACTTTTGTATTACCAGTCAACATCGACAGATATGCATTCCTCAGCTAAACTAGGACGAATAATAAAAGTTGCAGCAAGTGGGAAAACAATCAGAGCTGATGCTTGGTACAAAGAAAGGAGGATTATTGTTTTTATTGATTGTTAATTGTTAATATTGCTTTTACTGTCATAAACATCAAGGGGCTAGACAATTAAAAGCTATAAATTAAGGGCAGTCTAAATTTTAAGACTTGCCCACTAACAATTATAAAATAATTGCTTTTAGAAAACGTAAAAGTCTATGATTTAGACTTGAAGTCACAAAATACAGGTTTTTAAAATGGTTTTACTGCCAATATTTCCTTGAAGCTCAGTTACCCAATGGGAATTAAAAACCCATCAGGACTACTTAGGTGACACGACTCAAGATATCATTCTTAAGGAAATTACCATGGAGCACAGAAGGCTTTAGGCTTTCACACCTTTCCAAACTACTTTTTTTCGGAAGGATGTGGCCTCCTTTTTGTAGCTCTAAGCTTAAAAGTAGTGCCTTTTAATTATACACAGACTAATAAAGCAAGACTTATTTAAATGTAATTTTGTAACTTGTACACACAAACTCAAGCCAGTGGATGATGAAATGTTGTTAAAATTATCCTTATCCAGTAAAATTTATGGCAGTGATGAAAGTCTTGACATCTATTCCAAAGTTCGAATTAAACTTTAGCATAATACAGTAGCCTGAGCTGGACCAAAGTAAATAAGCAATTATTTATAGTAATTGTATGTGTTCATATTGCGTGTATTTAACTTTCCAGAAAAAGTCAGTGAACCCACGCTGTGGGGACCGCTGAATTAATTACGAGCGTACACAAAGGGGTATACTCTTCAATGATCTCAGCATCCATCTGCCTAATACCCACCTGTCTCGCGGCCCTCTGATTTAACCACATATTACGGCATCAATAAAAACTTTCGGATTCAAGGAAAACCATTGCCGTTTCCCAAGATATTTGCCTCCTAATAAACACAGACTGAAGGGGAAGTGCTGAAAGCCACGGCAATATTTTTTCTGTAACGTTTGATACGAATCCCAGCTGCACAACATTGTATGTTAATAACCATTATGTAATGAACAGATGAAGAAGCCCTTTTGAGCCGCTCTGGCAGATTTTGAACTTGATCTTCTATCATTTGATGTCATGCAAGACCAGATAAATGACCCGTCTTTCGAGAGTCTGCAGAGCCCCTTTGGAACAGCTGCACAGTTTTCCCCTCTTCTTTGCTGCAGGTTTCTCACTTAAGAAAAAAACACGCTTCATTACATCGCCTCTTACTTGAGCTGCAAGGGTCTATTCAAGGAAGATAAGCCTCTTAGAAATGAAGTAGCGTTGAATTTAGGTTTTGAGTGACAGCAGGAAGATTTATCCATTCAACAGACAATACCGCTTTCTCTGCATTAATCTAGGAGGCGGACAATGATCTGTTTTTTAGGCCTCATCTCATCTCTTTCCCACAGCAGAAGGTGATTAAAGTTAGGAAACGGGGACTGTGAAAGAAAACTTGAGCGCTATCTCTCTAGCCCTCCTGTTTCCTGAAGGGGGGGGAAGAGGGAGCCCCCAGGCCAAGGGCATCAATCACAGATTCACAACAAGGATACGATGCTTCCCGGTTGGGAAACCGATAGGCCGCAGGTAAAGGGGTGAGCCCCAGAACCCAAAGAGTATACCACTGTTGTTAATTTCCCAAAGAGAGAAGAAAGCACAAAGTAGCCCTTCATAAGCGAAAGCCCTTCCATTCTTCCTGGAATGAAAACGTCAGGAAACTGTCAGGAATCTTTTGATTTCACGTGATATTCCACTACTATCCACAGGTAAGGGTCAACGAAGTCCCAAATTAGCTGGTCTGCAAACAGCAGCACAGACAGGAGGCAGAGGTTCTGCTCAACGCACGCTACGAGGCCATACAAAATCTGAGCAAATGTTCACACAGTACAACCATTTCATCTGACCTTTTATATCCATCTTCTGCTGCTCAGCAGACACTTCCGCAAAAATCCCCGTGGCCCGATTATTAACGTGAAGTGTCCCTCTGCCAAGTGCTGAGCAGGGCCCTCTGTGAGCACCTTACAGAGCACTAGTGACCTACAGGATGGTCAACTGCAGTCTAACATCAGAATCCCATTTTACAGGCAACATCTGGCACTATCCTTAGGAGACTTGCCACTTTATTAGTAGAGTCTTTGCTTGGACTGTGTGGCACATAAATTGATGAACGGACTTGAGAGTGAATGTGGAGGCTTAAAACCATGCTTCCCGGTTAGGACATAATATATTTTTATTTGGGTTGCAATCATAAGACTGTTGCTGTCACATCACAATCACCAGAGATAAAATATAGATCCATGAAATAAAATGTTCATCTCCTGTTACCCTAAAGGTACCCCTGCATCAAAATAATCAAAGATGAGTCCAAGAAAATTTATAAACCACATTCTGGAAAACAAGGATGAGGCAAAATGCTTTCACAAGGTAACTATTTCCCTGAAAAGACAGCTCACGGAGGCTGGGAGTCTCATTCAAGTGCGAATAGTGAATTAAGTTAGTGAGTAAGCAGAGGGAAAGTCACAGGCATTACCACAGAATTAGATCAAGTTGCCCCAAATGACTTCTGAATTTGAGAACAGATTGTGTGTTTTCTAAAAATCAATATAGAGTCATCACAATTTGACATTTCCTATTGTTAAATTGCATTGTGTTTTGCTTTTGCAAAATATATTGACAATGAAAGCCTTCCTTGACATTCACCCTATGTAATGCTAGAAATATCTGTTTGTCGATCTGAAAGCTACTGTAACCGGCCAAACATGGTAGTGGCAGGATGTAATCCATTTTCAAGTCTCCTAAGAACCGAGATCCAGCACCCGTGCTGGCCAGAAGAAGACGCTGAAGGGAAAAAAAAAAAACACCACCACCTGAGCCCTTTGGAAATGGCTCACGGCATGACAGCCCGTGACTATGCTCACTCAGGGGGCAGCTCTTCAGAAAAGCAGTCATGATTCAAAACAAAACAAACCCCAAAAAACAGCACCGAGTCGCTGTTATGCTCGTATTAATGCAATTTAGCCTCAGGAAGGACGGTTTTATTCTTATTAACGCTGGGTCTCAAATTCCTTAAAACTCACAGCACTGTTACAGGTAACTTCTTTTTACCTACTGCTTCCACGATCAAACATTTAGCTCCCAGGTGGCAAAAAAAAACCCCAAATTGCCTCCCTCCCCCATCAAACCCCTACGTCATGCCCAATCAGCACCTACAAAGATAGTCTTCATTTTCTTCTTTCTTTCTGCTTTTTTTTTTTTTCTTTTTTAATTACTGAAGACTCCTGTTTTAGAGAAATCCCTAATTGCTTCATTTTGAGATGTTATGTTTAACCTCAGGAAATGGTGCTATAAGACCTGGCAAACAGCTTTCTGGTTGTTTCAATCAGGACCAGACTCTGAAGTCCAGCCAAGTAAGAGCCCTATTCATTTTCCTGCCCTGTCATCTTGATCTTATTTGGGTGTCTGGGGAGCTGGAGGTGCTTAGCCGGCCCTGGGTTTCAGGAGTGGGGGTGGGAGCACCAGGGAGAGCTATGCGATGTGTTAGAGACACTGAAAGTTTTCATTTTGACTCCTTAATGAGCACGACCTTTGACACGGGCTGATGAGTTCCATGCTTGTCCTGGTGCGCTTTTTGAAAACATTTGACACTGGTCACAGGTCTGACAGGGATATGACTAATGAAGTCGTGGTATAAAAATAATGGGCTGCAATTGCAAGTCATTTGCATGAAACCAAACTCCTTAAAAACTTGTCTCTGTTCACTTTCTGTTTTCTAAATGAGTCAATAATACGAATCAGATGGCTTGAAGGCAAGAGGCTCCCAAATATTCCTTCTATAAGTTTGGTAAATTAGTTGGCATTTGGTGCAATTTTTGTTGCCTTGAGGCCTGGTTTAAATTGGACTGTAGTTACTAAATTGCTAGGGCGATTGCAGAATGTGTAGGATAATACATAATACCTTGTTTTTCTTAAGCGTTTCGTCAGAGAGCTTCTTGTGAGGTCAAGGAACCCAGACAGCTCTTTGCAGGGAACATCAACTGAGAGTAAACGAAGAAGAAATGGAAGGAGAGGGGTGCGGGGGGCAGGAGAGGGATAGAATAAAAGGAGGGAAAAGAAGAGTGGCAAAACAGAATCAAAAATGAAAAGAAGGCAACATGGAGTAAGGTCCAAAAATGCAAAGGGAGAGAAAAGATAGGGGGAAAAAAGTGAAAGGGGGAAGAATAGAAAAATGAACGCAGAGGAGTTAGAGTAATGAGGGGAATGGAAAACAGCAAAGAACCTGAAAGAAGAAACTGCTATTCCTATTTTAGTTTATCCTATGAAACTATGTACTGTTTACCCTCAGAGAGCGCTAAGCATCCACTAAACAAAATCCTGGGCTCTTCCTCTGTCTCTGCGTGATGCAGCCCAAGTCCATGATGGTTCATCCTTCCACCTGTAGCTCAAAATGCCCTCCATGATGCAGAAGCTTTCAGCAAAGCCTGGTCGTATTTGATCCCCCGATTCAAAAGCAGCAGCCATGGGGAGCATATCGCATGTGTTCCTTCTAGAGCCTTCCTCCTTGGTAGCTTGTTTTAAACATTTGGGATTTTCTTTATGATTTGTCAGTTTCAGCACATCTCTTTGGGATTTCATTTTGCTCACCTGGTTCATATGACACAATTAAATATCCCATGTCCCTAAACTTAGATAAAAAGAAATACAAGTGATTTACAGATATACATACATGCAGCAAAAGAGCAAATGAACCAAAGAAAGGTTGCTTGGCACAGACAAAACCATACACACAAGCTTAGAAAGGAACCAGCTCTGCTTGCTCTGCAATGTTGGGAAACGTTCTTAATCTCAGTGAGCCTCAGTTTCTTCAGTCACAAAGTGGAGGATTAAAAGATTATGTTTCATAAAGTACTAGCAAAGTACCTGGCACACCGTGAATAGCTAAAATGAATGAGTGAATGAATGAATGAATGAACGTAGTTGGAGTAGTAATATCTCTGGTTTGTGCCTGGCCTTCAAGAAAGTATTTCTCACCTTCCATTTCTGATACATAAAGAAATCAATAATAATTCTACTGATATCCCTCAGTAGTATTGAAGATGTGGGAAGAGAACACACACATAACTCCAGAAACTTACCACAGTGCAGTTGCACATTCTACTCCTAAAAACCCGAAATCCAAACAACTGACAACCAACACGTTCTCTCTCTCTCTCTCTTTCTCTGTCTCTCTCCTTCTCTCTCTCTTTTTCTCTCTCTCAAACGTACCACCATATTTCAAATACCCACTCACATCCTAGGGAAAGTACTATCAGCCCAATCTCCTATGTTTACTCCTAAAGATGAACAAACTGAGAATTAATATACATAATTATGACTTGATAATATTCAAGATTAGCAAATACTTTAAAATGAAATTTTTGACAACTATTTTATGGTAGCCTAATTCTTAAAAAATTGGTCAATCATGGTTACTTTCAGTACATTAGAAATGGCCAAATTCTGGTCACCCCAAGCCCCAAATATTCTAGATATATATATGTATTTATTCTATGAATTTGTCCATGGCAGGTAACTTAAACCATATTCACTGTAATGTTATTTAATATATTTGATATAATATTAATGAGACTCCTGAGTCCATAAGCAAGTTTTGTTACTAGTTGCTGAAATAAAGATGTAGAAGATATTCTCATCCCAGGAAGCCAAGCTCACATTAAAAGCCAGCAATAAACTTTAGAATAAATTTCAAAAAAAATTGAAGAGTTGGTTTTTGAGAAACAAAGTGAAGTTGAATAGAGTCAGATAGAAAAAAAATGAAGAAAAGTTTAGAGAAAGCCTGAGAAGTCTCAAAAGAAAGAAGTTTGAAGATTTTAGAAAATTTCCTGTTGAGTTTGAGTATATTACTGGTAAACTACTGTCTATTTCTAAAGAAGGTGGGATTTAACAACTGGGTACAAAATTCAGCAACTAAGAAGTCATCCTTTCTCTTAAAGTCAGTAATGCTAAGAACCATACAAAATACCCCACACAGCCCAGCATTCTAGTTATATTTTTAAAAACGCAAATGAACTAAAATGAACAATGTAAAAAGAATGAAAAATACACTATACTAATATGCTAGTAGAAGGAAATTAGATCTATACTAATAGAATGAAAAATAGATCCTAAGGGGAAAAGATAAAAGAAATTCTAGTTAATTCACCCAAAGAACATGACAAAGAAGCAAGTATGAAAGGATCTTATGAGAATGATGCTGACTGGTGATTCTCCATTTCCACAGATTATCAAATAAGATGAAATGTTTCCCCATGGATGGATGGATTGAAAATAAAGAAAACCCTCTTGACAATAGTAAATACAAGTGCTATTAAGTATTGAAGAGATGACCAACAGAGGTTATGGGTTAGAGATCTTAGAAATCTTTTAAAAACAGGAGCAATGACCATTTGTCTTAGATGGTTTGTGTCTTCACCCACCTGGAGGCCAAATACTGAATCATTACCAAATGTATGATTCTGTTATCCCAGAGATTGAGGCCATTACCCCTGAAGTTTAATGCATAGGAATGGAGTAGGCAATTGATAGTGCCGAACTCAGGATTTAAGGATGGAAGCAGACAATGACAGAGTATAAGTCCAGCATTTCATTTCTCTAAAACTCCACAGAAACTAATTTCCTAAAAATAAAAGCTTGCTGAAGTTCTATTCTGTATTTTACTTATGTGTGCATATAGCTTATTTCCTTTATTAAACTATAAGCTTCTTGAGGGCAAGAGACATACGTTCATCTGAGTTTCCCCTCCCTGCCACCCCACTCACAGTCCCTAACACCAGGACTGAGAGTCAAATGTTACCATCAGACCTATGGGCGCCCGTAAAGTCATACTTGTCAGTGTCCTTTGTGACTGGTTTGGTGCGTAGACTCTAGAGGTAAACTCTTTTGAAGATCTTCCCTACTTTTGAGAGCTAGATTTTTGTGAGAGGAGGGAGTTTTATCTGCTTTGTTCATTCATGAACCCACAGCACCTAGGATTGTTTCTGGCCCATACCATGTATAATGACTATTGGTTAAATGAATGGTTGATATTCAATATACTTGTTAAGTGCTGGGAATAACAATTTTTTAATTCTCCCAGACAGGAAAAACTACTAAAATCATTCTTAGCTGGTTTTGTATCCTTGGATGCAAATCCATCCTAATCGTAACCTTTTTCGTCCTCCCTCTTCCTATTATATTCCTATGAAAGAATATGTATACCTAGCAAGTTGCACCATAGTGTTTCAAAAGAGGGAAAATGTTTCAATAACACCAAGAGTCCCATGCAGAATAATTACTTCAATTCCTGTTTTTTAACTTTTCATTTGAAAAATTTCCAAATATCTGCCTAATCAGTAAGTAGTCCTAAAGCTACATTGTTCTAATCCTCTTCTCTGCAAGTAAAATGGGGGTGGAAGTATTTGATCCCAAGGGGGAAGGCATCATGAAAACCATAGAATTTTATAAATATACTATCTAATGTAAAAAAAAAAATGTTTACATTATAAACCACACTGTGCATTTTAATACCTCCTTTTAGTTTTCCCACACCTTAAAATTTTAAGTTTCTAAAGCCAAAAACTAGTTTTCCATCTGGTTAGCATAATTTAGTTATTGCCTTGGGCACAGACTTGCCATGTAATATAAATAACAATACTATTTTGCATGGCTATTATATCTCTGGAAACTTTCCCAACATTAATTTTCACAACCCTCCTTAAGGAACAGGTGAGCACTCACATTATTAAGGCCCTGGCTTGAAGAAGAACACGTGTGCAAGAAAGTTTTAATTTTACTGTTTGTCAATTCATTGTTATATGGGTGTCTACTTGTGTTTCACTAGATCCCTAAAAAAACACATTTGCCTTGTAACAGTCCCCAAGGAACATATAATTTCAGTTTAGATCCTTCTCTTAACCAGGCAGGAGGCTGAATTCCATTTGCTTATATGTCTGTTGTAAGAGATCTCTATGTCCACAGGATAAGAAAGCTCAATTGGACCAGATACACAAGTGAAATTTCTCAGCTCGGTCAGTTCGTAAAGCATAACCATCTGACAACACTCTCTGTGCAATGGCTTTTAAAAACAGCTTCCCATTTCCTAAGAACCAGCACTTGGTGTTGCCATCGCTGTAGTAAAAGGAGAACACAGTGTCGCCGTCGTGGTAATAACAAGTAACATTTGCTGAGGACTATATGCTGGTTCTTGTTCTAAGCACCCTATACGTATTAACTCATTTAACTTTCACAATAACCTTAAAACATAAGTGCAATTATCATCCCCTACTCCACAGATACAGAAACTGGGGCAAAACGAAGTTAGATAATTGCCCAAAGTCACACAGCTAATAAAAGGTGGGAGGGACCAGTGTTCCATAGCCTGAGACCAATATTTATTGAGTATCTGTTTTTTGCCAGGCACTTCATATGCTTTGACTGCTCAATATTTTCTATATTAGAGAAATGACCATCATGTATTTTGATTCAGCAATGTTTACCAGAAAACCTGGAATTACCCAAATCTTTCCGATAATCACTTCTTTTACCTAAAACAGTAAATGCTGAGAAAACAGTAACAGATTTTTTTTGACATTGTTATACATGGCTTGGATTCTGCCACAGGGATTGTGGCTCATTACCACATGTAAACACACACACACACTCACACACACTCACACACACACACAATCCCCTGTTGAATTGGCCAATTCAAACAACTAGTCAGTGCAATGAAGGTTGGGGAAATCAGTCAAACGAGTTATCTGACACCTTGTAGAACAAAAGGGGACAGAGGGAAGGGGATCCAAATATGTGCTGGTTCTCTTTTTTTATGCTTTAATAACCTGTACGGGAATCACACAAAAACCTAGTTCTGGAGCCTGTAAAATATTGAGGAGGAAAGTGTAAGGACAACAGATAGAACTTCTAGTGCCACTTGGAGACTATATTGATCTGGTTATCTGGTTCCAAAGAGTTACTCTGCACAGCATCATAGCCTAATGCTTCATGGAACAAAGATCTTCTGGTTCCATCTCCATGTCTTTTATCTTTGAAAAATGCACTTTTCTATTTGTTTACAAAGTCCTATTATTCACCTACCAGGGAAAAAAAATCACATTTAAATTAATCCCTTTAGCCAAAAGTAAATGCTGGTCTGAAAGGTTCAGCTCCAGAAGTAGCCAGGGATAAACGTAAACTCCATGCAGTTCCAAATCAATTTGTTGATTCAATTGGCATAACAATTCAAATTGTTGCTCTCTGGACCATATTTTATTTGCAGAAACCAGAAGAAAACTATAAATGAGTAGAAAAGAATCTTTATTATTTGTATTAAGCAAAATAAAATTAAAAGAGACACCTGAATACATAGAATATCTTTCACCTTTGAAGTAGTTGCTGTATCTTCCGTATAATGTTGAAGTTTTTAAACATAGACATTCTTTTATCAAACCTCAGAGTAAATACCAACATAAAAACATAGAGGAGCTTACTGGCTCATAGATGATGCCTTCCTAAAGGCTGCAGTGGTTTATATATACCTATCTTTGGCAATTCCTTTTGGAATGTTTTTTTCATTTTTCTGTAGAGATTTTGTGGGAGATTTTTATTTTATTTTGTTTTGATTCTTTCATGAGCTACAAAATTATGTGGCTCTCTGCTTCCAAGATTCCTCCCATTGAAAGTTCTGCCATCTTGTTAGGAACATACATGACATGTCCACCAGAGTTCAGGGGTGAAGAGAAATGAATTTCAAAACCACACAATTTATGTGGCAATGAAGCACATTCCTCGCTTGTTTCTGTGTCTGACATATGGGAAGACTGTGTGTATAATAGGCTGTTTGATTTCTGTGATGGACAGATTTTTTTTAAGCCCTCTGAAGAAAAAAAACGTCACACTGGTTTCTAGTCTCATCTATACTTCTTTTCCTGTATTTTCTGTGGAAACATTTTAGAACTCACAGTTTCCATATTAGGTACCCTTTGCACAGTTAATTAATCCTGTTTCCTGCATGACAAATGGCCCTATCTCATAAAAGGGAACATTGGCAAGCAAGGATTGAGTCAAAGAAGGTATTCTTTAATATTTATATGTGAATTAGGTTTTTTAATCTTGAAACATTGAACTCTCAAATTAGAAAAATATAGTACATCTCCTGTAGAAAAGTAAATATTGGCATCTTGTAGGCAAATGAAATGTATGAGTTTTTTTTTTCTTCTCTCAAGAACCACAATGCTCAATTACAGGGTAAGAAGTATGAGTGTTCCGGAGATTGGGTCAAGATGGCGGAGTAGAAGGACGTGCGCTCACTCCCTCTTGCGAGAGCACCGGAAACATAACTAACTGCTGAACAATCATCAACAGGAGGACACTGGAACTCACCAAAAAAGATGCCCCACATCCAAGGACAGGGGAGAAGCTGCAATGAGACAGCAGGAGGGGCGCAATCACAATAAAACCAAATCTCATGGCCGCTGGCTGGGTGACTAACAGCCTGAAGAACAATTATACCACAGAGGTCCACCCACTGGAGTGAGGGTTCTGAGCCCCACGTCAGGCTTCCCAACCTGGGGGTCTGGCAAGAGGAGGAGGAATTCCTAGAGAATCAGACTTTGAAGCCTAGCAGAATTTGACTGCAGAACTTTGACAGGACTGGGGGAAGCGAAGACTCCGCTCTTGGTGGGGACACACAAAGTAGTGTGCCCATCGGAACCCAGGGGAAGGAGCAGTGACCCCATAAGAGATTGAACCAGACCTGCCTGCTAGTGTTGGAGGGTCTCCTGCAGAGGCAGGGGGGTGGGGGTGGCTGTGGCTCACGGAGGGAACAAGGACACTGGCAGCAAAAGTTCTAGTAAGTACTCTATGGCGGGAGCCCTCCCAGGGTCTGCATTTAGCCCCATTAGGCTCTGGTGCTGGGTCGCCTCAGGCCAAACGACCAACAGAGAGGGAACCCAGCCCCACCCATCAGCAGACAAGTGGATTAAAGATTTACTGAGCTCTGCCCACCAGAGCAACACCCAGCTCTACCCACAACCAGTCCCTCCCATCAGGAAGTTTGCATAAGCCTCTTAGATAGCCTCATCCACCAGAGGGCAGACAGCAGAAGCAAGAAGAACTACAGTCCTACAGCCTGTGGAACGAAAACCACATGCACAGAAAGATAGACAAAATGAAAAGGCAGAGGACTTTGTACCAGATGAAGGAACAAGATAAAACCCCAAAAAACCAACTAAATGGAGTAGAGGTAGGCAATCTTACAGAAAAAGAATTCAGAATAACGATAGTGAAGATGATCCAGGATGCTGGAAAAAGAATGGAGGCAAAGATCTAGAAGATGCAAGAAATGTTTAACAAAGACCTAGAAGAATTAAAGAACAAAAAAACAGAGATGAACAATACAATAACTGAAATGGAAAATACACTAGAAGGAATCAATAGCAGAATAACTGAGTCAGAAGAACAGATAAGTGACCTGGAAGACAGAATGGTGGAATTCACTGCTGTGGAAGAGAATAAAGAAAAAAGAATGAAAAGAAATGAAGATAGACTAACAGACCTCTGGGACAACATTAAATGCAACAACATTCGCATTATAGGGGTCCCAGAAGAAGAAGAGAGAGAGAAAGGACCCAGGAAAATATTTGAAGAGATTACAGTCAAAAAGTTCCCTAACATGGGAAACGAAATGGCCACCCAAGTGCAGGAAGCTCAGAGAGTGCCACACAGTATAAACCCAAGGAGAACCATGCCAAGACACACAGTAATCAACTTGACAAAAATTAAAGACAAAGAAAAATTATTAAAAGCAATAAGGGAAGAATGACGAATAACATACAAGGGAACTCCCATAAGTTAACAGCTGATTTCTCAGCAGAAACTCTACAAGCCAGAAGGGAGTGGCACGAATATTTAAAATGATGAAAGGGAAGAACCTACAACCAAGGTTACTCTACCCGGCAAGAATCCCATTCAGTATTGACAGAGAAATCAGAAGCATTACAGACAAGCAAAAGCTAAGAGAATTCAGCACCACCAAACCAGCTCTACAACAAACGCTAAAGGACCTTCTCTAAGTGGGAAACACAAGAGAAGAAAAGGGCCTACAAAAACAAACACATAACAAGAAAATGGTAATAGGAACATACATATCGATAATTACCTTAAAGCTGAATGGATTAAGTGCACCAACCAAAAGACACAGGCTCACCAAATGGATACAAAAACAAGACCCATATATACGCTGTCTACAAGAGACCCATTTCTGACCTAGGGACACATACAGTCTGAAAGCGAGGGGATGGAAAAAGATATTCCATGCAAATGGAAATCAAAAGAAAGCTGGAGTAGCAATACTCATATCAGATAAAATAGACTTTAAAATAAAGACTATTACAAGAGACAAGGAAGGACACTACATAAAGATCAAGGGATCAATCCAAGAAGAAGATATAACAATTTTATATATATATATATATATATGCACCCAACATAGGAGCACCTCAATACATAAGGCAACTGCTAACAGCTATAAAAGAGGAAATTGACAGTAACACAATAATAGTGGGAGACTTTAACACCTCACTTACACCAATGGACAGATCATCCAGACAGAAAATTAATAAGGAAAAAACAAGCCTTAAATGACACAACAGACCAGATGGAGTTAATTGATATTTATAGGACATTCCATCCAAAAACAGCACATTACTCTTTCTTCACAAGTGTACATGAAACATTCTCCAGGATTGATCACGTCTTGGGTCACAAATCAAGCCTTGGTAAATTTAAGAAAACTGAAATCATATGAAGCATCATTTCTGACCACAATGCTATGAGATTAGAAATCAATTACAGGGAAAAAATGGAAAAAACACAAATACATGGAGGCTAAACAATACGTTACTAAATAACCAATAGATCACTGAAGAAATCAAAGAGGAAATCAAAAAATACCTAGAGGCAAATGACAATGAAAACACGATGATCCAAAACCTATGGGATGCAGCAAAAGCAGTTCTAAGAGGGAAGTTTAATAGCGATACGATCCTACGTCAAGAAACAAGAAAAATCTCAAACAATCTAACCTTACACCTAAAGGAACTAGAAAAAGAAGAACAAACAAAACCCAAAGTTAGCAGAAGGAAAGAAATCATAAAAATCACAGCAGAAATAAATGAAAGAGAAACAAAGAAAACAATAGCGAACATCAATAAAACTAAAAGCTGGTTCTCTGAGAAGATAAACAAAATTGATAAACCTTTAGCCACAGTCATCAAGAAAAAGAGGGAGAGGACTCAAATCAATAAAATTAAAAATGAAAAAGAAGTTAACAACAGACACTGCAGAAATACAAAGCATCATAAGAGACTACTACAAGCATCTCTAGGCCAATAAAATGGACAACCTGGAAGAAATGGACAAATTCTTAGAAAGGTATAAACTTCAAAGACTGAACCAGGAAGAAATAGAAAATATGAACAGACCAACCACAGGTAATGAAATTGAAACTGTGAGTAAAAATCTTCCAACAAACAAAAGTCCAGGACCACATGGCTTCACAGATGAATTCTATCAAACATTAAGAGAAGAGCTAACACCCATCCTTCTCAAACTCTTCCAAAACACTGCAGAGGAAGGAACACTCCCAAACTCATTCGACAAAGCCACCATCACCTTGATACCAAAACCAGACAGAGATACTACAAAAAAAGAAAATTACACACCAACATTACTGATGAATATGGATGCAAAAATCCTCAACAAAATACTCGAAAACAGAATCCAACAACACATTAAAAGCATCATACACCATGATCAAGTGGGATTTATCCCAGGGATGCAAGGATTCTTCAATATACACAAAGCAACCAATGTGATACACCACAGTAACAAACTGAAGAATAAAATCTCAATAGATGCAGAAAAAGCTTTTGACAAAATTCAACACCCATTTATGATAAAAACTCTCCTGAAGGTGGGCATAGAGGGAACCTACCTCAACATAATAAAGGCCATATATGACAAACCCACAGCAAACATCATTCTCAGTGGTGAAAAACTGAAAGCATTTCCTCTAAGATCAGGAACAAGACAAGGATGTCCGCTTTCGCCACTATTATTCAACATAGTTTTGGAAGTCCTAGCCATGGCAATCAGAAAAGAAAAAGAAATAAAAGAAATGCAAATTGGAAATGAAGAAGTAAAACTGTCACTGTTTGCAGACGACATGATACTATACATAGAGAATCCTAAAGATGACACCAGAAAACTACTAGAGCTAATCAAAGAATTTGGTAAAGTAGCAGGATACAAAATTAAGGCACAGAAATCTCTTGCATTCCCATACACTAACAACAAAAGATCACAAAGAGAAATTAAGGAAACAATCCCATTCACCACTGCAACGAAAGGAATAAAATACCTAGGTATAAACCTACCTAAGGCGGTGAAAGACCTGTATGCACAAAACTATAATAAGACACTGATGAAAGAAATCAAAGATGACACAAACAGATGGAGAGATATACCATGTTCTTGGATTGGAAGAATCAATATTGTGAAAATAGCTACACTACCCAAAGCAATTTACAGATTCAATGCAATCCCTATCAATTTACCAATGACATGTTTTTTACAGAACTAGAACAAAAAATCTTAAAATTTGTATGGAGACACAAAAGACCCTGAATAGCCAAAGCAGTCTTGAGGGGAAAAAAATGGAGCTGGAGGAATCAGACTCCCTGACTTCAGACTATACTACAAAGCTACAGTAATCAAGACAATATGGTACTGGCACAAAAACAGAAATATAGATCAATGGAACAGGATAGAAAGCCCAGAGATAAACCCACACACCTATGGTCCACTAATCTATGACAAAGGAGGCAAGGGTATACAATAGAGAAAAGACAGTATCTTCAAAAAATGGTGCTGAGAAAACTGGACAGCTTCATGTAAAAGAATGAAATTAGTACACTCCTTAACGCCATACACAAAAATAAACTCAAAGTGGATTAGAGACCTAAATGTAAGACGGGACACTATAAAACTCTTAGAGGAAAACATAGGAAGAACATTCTTTGACATAAATCACAGCAAGATCTTTTTTGACCCACCTCCTAGAGTAAAAGAAATAAAAACAAAAATAAACAAATGGGACCTAATGAAACTTAAAAGCTTTTGCAAAGCAAAGGAAACTACAGACAAGACAAAAAGACAACCCTCAGAATGGGAGAAAATATTTGCAAACAAATCAACAGACAAAGGATTAATCTCCAAAATATATGAACAGCTCATGTCAATATTAAAAAGACAAACAACCCAATCAAAACATGGGCAGAAGACCTAAACAGACATTTCTCCAAAGAAGACATACAATGGCCAAGAAGCACATGAAAAGCTGCTCAACATCACTAATTATTAGAGAAATGCAAATCGAAACTACAATGAGGTATCACCTCACACCAGTCAGAATGGGCGTCATCAGAAAATCTACAAACAACAAATGCTGGAGAGGGTGTGGAGAAAAAGGAACCCTCTTGCACCGTTGGTGGGAATGTAAATTGGTAACAGCCACTATGGAGAACAGTATGGAGGTTCCTTAAAATACTGAAAATAGAATTACCATATGATCCAGCAATCCCACTACTGGGCATATACCCAGAGAAAACCATAATTCAAAAAGACACATGCACCCTCCAGTGTCATTGCAGCACTATTTACAATAGCCAGGTCATGGAAGCAACCTAAATGCCCATCGACAGATGAATGGATAAAGCAGATGTGGTACATATATACAATGGAATATTACTCAGCCATAAAAAAGAACAAAATTGGGTCATTTGCAGAGACGTGGGTGGATCTACAGACTGTCATACAGAGTGAAGTAAGTCAGAAAGAGAAAAACAAATACCGTATATTAATGCATATATGTGGAATCTAGAAAAATGGTACTGATAAACTGGTTTGCAAGGCAGATATAGAGACACAGATGTAGAGAACAAATGTATGGACACCAAAGGGGGTAAGTGGGGTGGGGGGTGTGGGATGGGGACTGACATATATACACTAATACGTATAAAATAGATAACTAATAAGAACCTGCTGTATAAAAAATAAATTAATTAAATTAAATTTTTAAAAAGTATGAGTGTTCCATACCTCAATTTTTAGGTCTACCATATCTTGTGCTCTCAACTATGAAAATTCAGAAAATAAACACTACTCAAATAGCTGTGTGGTAGCCTTTGAAAATTGCCAATACAAAGGACCTTCCTTGGTTTTCCTCCCAAATCTCCAAGTTTGGGGGAAAAAAATAATAAATTCCATATTATTAACTTGTTGACTATTTTTCCCTTTACTCAATATTAAATTAAGATGGGAAAGGCCCCAGGATATTAGCCTAGCCTGTCAGCCTCTCACAGAGACACAGAGCTTTATCCTTGCATGAGACATAGAAAGATGAATGACACCACTACTCTTATCTATAAGAAGTGACTGAAAATCTCATTGATTGACAGTAGGTTGCATTTGGTTATCTCACATCTCTACACATCTCTAAAGACCAAGAAGGCATCATGCTGGACTAGATTCTGCTCTTGGCTTTATCAGTCAGTACCGATCCTGGGAACTTCATGCTGCCTCTCAGGGTCTGTTTCCTCATTCGTAAAATGGATGGAAAAAACATTCTCTGATGGTCCCTCAGCTCCAGCATTTTATGATTCTATCTCATGCTATATAATATGGCACTATTTCCACTCCCTTCACTCTCCAACCCCACTGATTTATTGCTGAATAGCCAGTAAGTACAATGAGCTCTGGGCTTAACCTGGCCTGTCTTGCATTGGTCCATCCAAGGTATTGCCCACCTTCCTCACTAAGCTGCAATTCTGGCTCACATACAAAAGAATAAAATAAAATCTATCTATCTATTTATCTATCTGCCTATAAATATAGCCATCTACCTATGTTAACATGCAATTTCTGACAAAAAATTAATGTTTCAAAGACTGTTTCCCATGACTACCCCTGAAATCACTGCAGCTGTTTAGTCACCAAAGATCCCAATTTAGCCTACTTGCAAAGCCCTGGTGGTTTAAATTTGGGGCATTTCCTCTTCATCTTCTCTTTTATTCACCACTATCCCTTCTCAGCATCTTTGGACTCCCAAATGTTCATCCCCACATTTTCCATTGTATTCTATACCTGGACCAGAGGGAGATAAACAACAGATTAAGAACAAACTCAAGTAGTTTGTTTTTGTTTTGTATTTATATAAACAAGGGCAAAAAAAGCCCTCTAAGTAATCCTCAGTTTTCACCAACATATCTTTCTAACATGCCATATTTCTAGAAGAACATCTACTTGTGTGATAAATAAGTATGGAAGCTGGGAAGCCTGTTCTAGGCAGTGGGGTAAATACTGAGACAAATAAGGAAGCTAAAATAGGTTTAATAAGACAGTAACAACAACAGCAGATATTTCTTGTTATCTGCTCTCTGTTTGAGTTGCAGTGTCCTTACTGGTGAGTGAGCATACATGGCAAAATCTGCTCCCACCGAGGGATGGCTAGTTCAAAATGTCCTTCCCTGAGTGGTTTCAGAGACCAACTTGTTAAGAGGACAAGAAACAGAGAGTGAGAGTAAGTGAGCCAAGATCCCTCACAGAGACACTGGACAGTGGATATGAAATAATTGTACATTAAAATTATTGAGCTGCTGCAGCTAGAAAGAATATTTAACAGCATTAAACTGGAAGTGACAAGGTACTCATGTGTCTGCCCAACATGGAATCAGTTTTTAGCTAAGACACTAATCGGCAAGTCACTCTTTCTACTGCAGACGGCAAAATAGAAGGCATCCCTGCCACCTTCGCAGCATAGTATAATGCAGCATACAAGCAGAACTTTTGCAGAAGTTATTAGAGAAAATGATCTGGTCTACAGTTGATAAAGATTCCCTAGTCAAAGGGAGATGGCGCAAATATCTTAATATTAACTTTATGCTAACAAGCGGTCTGATACAAGGATGCCAACTTCCTCATGTGGGACGACAAGGAACAAGAACAGCACGGGACACTACTTCATTAAGAATTAGAACACTCCGGGGCTTCCCTGGCGGCGCAGTTGAGAGTCCGCCTGCCGATGCAGGGGACGCAGGTTCGTGCCCCAGTCTGGGAAGATCCCACATGCCGCGGAGCGGCTGGGCCCGTGAGCCATGGCCGCTGAGCCTGTGCGTCCGGAGCCTGTGCTCCGCAACGGGAGAGGCCACAGCAGTGAGAGGTCCGCATACCGCAAAAAAAAAAAAAAAAAAAAAAGAATTAGAACACTCCGGACCCCACCAAGACTGTGGCAGTCTTCTCAGTTCTCTCACTTATTGGTGGGGAGGAGCTGGAAATAAATAGCAGAAGCACTTGGTACATCATTTATTGCTCTGTTACATGTAATTATGCTTAAATTAATCATATAGTAAACTTGATATTACTCCAATTGATAATGAGGGTTTAGTCATTCTCAGACTCAAGGAAATGTTGGCTTCATAAAACCAAAAGTAACCAACCCCCTACACGTACTTTGTAGGCTGTGGGCTGAGGAATCCCCAGAACGATTGTACAGTCGAGGGTCTAAGGCACAAAGTGGACAGAGAAATTCGGGAGCACCGCTTAGCCGATGCTGCTGAAGGTGTATTTCTCTTTGGGTTTTCTGCTCCCTGTTATACACCCACATATTTATAAGACAAAGAACAGCGAGTGGCCCCATTTGTCCAAAGCCCACACGCTTTCTGCAACATCACACTATTGTGACACAGAGCCATTAACCGTGCTAATCTCCTATTTCAAGTGAATGAACCAATACAACAATGTGTGGATTTGAGAAGGTGATCTCATACTAAAAACAAATAAAATAAAGGAGGAACCTCTTATAATATGTAGGGTTCCTTATTACAAAGATGCAAATCCATGGGTCAAATAACATGCTCTCCAGCAACAATATGATAAAAAATTCTTTCCTCAAAGGAAAATTCCATTGAAAACAAGCATTTTCTACGTCCTAGCAGATGACCCATAACAACAGCATAGAGAATAATTTTCCATAACAAACACTCTTGTAAAAGCAATGCTGTTGTTTTTCCTGGTCCCTGCCACTTCACCTTCCTTTTCTAGAAACCAAGCAACCGAAGTGATGTGGCTGTTTACACTTCCAGAAGGAGAACAGAAAGCTAAGTGACTTTGACTCACACCCTTTTGTTCTACCATCAACGGTAGTTACCTTTCAAACATTCTCTCTTCTCATCCTTCACAATACAAACTTCAGAGTCACCCAGCCAGAAACAAACCGAAATAACCCCAAACACAGCGTTAGAAACCTAAACAAAACATGAGGTAAAACATTCCAGGGTGCCTGCTGCTCACGGAAACCTGCTATTTCACCAGCAAAGGTCTGGGCATCTTCTGCACTGTGCTGTCCACACTCCTCAAGGCAGACGTGGCTGGCTCAAGTCCAGAAGGCCTCTTCCTCTCTGGCTTTCACTTTATCCATCCAGCAACTGCAGCCTACTTGTCCAACGTTATCTTCCCTGCACTTTCAGAGAAGCCCTCCACCTCCTCCCCTTGTTCATCCTCTCCTCACAGCCTCTCCTCACCCCTCTGGGGGCCTGTCTCCCTCTTCTCTCTAGTTCCCTCAAATCTTTCCCCAGTGCCCAGTCTAGGTCCCATCTTTACCAGGTAAGTTCATCCAAGCTCTCTAGCTTCTTTCCACCCTGAAATTCTAGAGTCCTCACCACTCAGCCCCATGCACGTAAGAAGCTAAACTTACTTAGTTGCTTCATTTGTGATAGTCTTACCTTTTCATCTGGAGTAAAACTCCATGTCTGAGAATTCCTTGGCACACAATCCGTCTCAGTGAGGGTACTTAAAACCAACGAGCTGCCAACATTTTCCTCCACGACATGCACACGAATTCTAGAAATCTACTGTGTGGAAATGCCACTATAATTTTTAAATGCAAGTAACCCATAGTGTTCCAAAGCATGGAATGTGTTGGGTTTACTGACTAACACTGATATGTGGACCTGGTCCCTACACCTCCACCTTACTTCCCCCATTTAATCCCTTCCCTTCTTGTTCCCACGGTTTTCTGAGCTACTCCATTAGAATACCCATCACACCTTATTATGTCAAAATCAGAATCCTGCCAATAAAAATGAAGCTCCTGTCTGGAGAGCAGGGATGAAGGATTATTCATCCTTTTACCCAGCCATCCTCTCTCTATTATAATAGATAGATAGATAAATGATATATATGCCTAATAGATAGTTATACGCACACACATACCATGGGATTTATATGTGTGTATATATAAAATATGGTACATGTGGATATATATAAACCATGATGTATACGTATGTATAAAAAATTGGGATATATATGTATTTGTTTATTTATTTATTAGGCACTTAATGTTTGTCAAATGACCAGCATAGAGTGTTAGGGAAAGTGTTAGTGCTATAGGGAAAGAAAACACAGCGATGTTCTCAGCCTCACCCTGCACTCTGTAGATGGGGAAAATCAAACTTAGTGAAATTAATTTTTTCAAGATTGTGCTTGGTAGAAACAGGATAGGTTTGTGAAGCAACTATCAAACTTTATCATAAATTCCACAGGAAAACAGCATAAAAATTTCCATTGGGGCAGAAAGAGATTGCAGCTGGACAAGAATGCTGAAGGAGAAAGTTTCCCAATAGAGCATGAACTGGGGGGTTCCTGAGGCAAATACAATCTGCACGATGCAAATTGTCTACATATTGGTATAGCTCCTATGGCCCGTGAACCCATCAGCCTGCAAACCTCCCTCGGCGGTACTGCTAAAAATTCACACTCCTTGGCAGCACCTCAGAGCTACCCAGTTGGAATCTCTGGGCTGGGCCCAGGAACCTGCATTTCCCCCAGGGTCCCCAGTTGATTCTCTGCACAACAGATACGAGAACGACTGGACTGGGCTTGCGATTCTCGCAGAGTCAGTAAGAGAGAAGATTCGAAGTCGGTCATTGGTAATTAGGTTCTACCAAAGAATCCAATTTTCTTTACTTATTCTGTATGCAAAAAATACTCACCTAGGGCTGAGTAGGTGAGTACTCACCTAAGTTAAAAAAAAAAAAAACTAAGAAAAAAAAACTCACCTAAGTACACCTCTCAGTACCTCACCTAAGTACTTCAAGACCCTCCACCAAATAAACACTGTTCTCTTAAAAACAGCTGGCCCTTTGCTCACACTGAAGAAGTGGATTGTGTGTGCCTTTTTGGAAACGGCTTAGTCCCAATTCTCTATGTCTGCCTAGAACAGTGGCCCTCCTCCTCCTTCTCTCCTCTTTCTCCTCCTCCCCACCCTCTTCCTCTTCTTCTGTTACTTTTTTTTTTTTTTTTTTTTTTTTTTTTGCGGTACGCAGGCCTCTCACTGCTGTGGCCTCTCCCGTTGCAGAGCACAGGCTCCGGACGCGCAGGCTCAGCGGCCATGGCTCACGGGCCCAGCCGCTTCGCAGCATATGGGATCTTCCCGGACCGGGGCACGAACCCGTGTCCCCTGCATCGGCAGGCGGACTCTCAACCACTGCGCCACCAGGGAAGCCCTCTTCTGTTCCTTTTAACTTCCACTTCTCTTCCCTAAAAATGTAGTCCCTGGACCAGCAGTATCAGCATCACCTGGAAACTCATTTAAAATGCAAATCCTAGGCCTCACTCCAGCCCCACAGAATCAGCAGCCCTGGGGATGGGGCCCAGCCCTCCTGTTTAACGGGCCTTCCAGGCTGAAGTTTGAGGACCACGACCCTAAAGGAACACTGGCGGAAAAGGAGCTTCTACCAGCCCTTCTCAAGCCTGATCCTCCTCCTTGGGGAACCAGGAAGAGGTGAATTTCAGGTTGAACAAGGGGAACCCAGGCCCATCTGCCTCCGCCAGTCCATCTGCAGGTATTTTTCATGCAGTTGGCTTTTATAACAGAGCTTATCCTGAGCCTCCAAGTTGATACTCTATAAATATCAATTGGTGATCATACCAACATATTAAAGAACAAGGCAACACAGCAGGCCTGGTAGGGCACACAAAGCTAACGCAATCTGGCTCTAAAAGTTGTATCTATATTCTAAAGTTAATGGAAGGGGAAAGGGGAAGGGGGAGAAATCGTTTAATTTAGTCAAAATGTTTTACTTTAAACGACTAGGTTGATTTAAGTCCTATAACCAGTTTCTAAGCACTGGCTTTCAAATTAACCACAGTCAATTGAATGAAATGGTGAATTTTCTTTCTTTCCCTCAAGCCAGGCTCATATGGCTACCACCTAAAATCAATGATTAAAAAAATATTTAATAGTATCTGCCCATATTAAATTATTACCGTTAATTAAAAGTTTAGAAAGAAAATGAAGCTTGGGGTTTTTTTCCTACTAATGGATGTAGGGATTCCAATGTTACAAGTTACATTTCTAAGCCAAAAAATGCACAAGGATGTGAAGTATATGTAGAAAATTCATCTCTAAAAGCACACTACCCACCAACGGCTACCTAATTTAGCAGAATATATTACCTCTATGCTTCATAAATCTTAATTAAAGCCATTAGTTTTCCTATTATGTGATTGAGAAATGCCCCATTAAAGTGAAACAGGTTCTACAAGTAATTATACACATATATACTTTAAAATCGCTTCACATATACTAGAAACATTGTCTACTAAGTCAAAAATTTGCAGAATTTCATTAATGCAAGATTTTTTTATCTCCCAAAAGTCAAATGTGTCCCAGAGGAACCAGTATACTCAATGTTGGCTTCTTATAATACAATTTAATGGTCACAAACACAACTAAAGTATTTAAACATTTACAGGGGTTGTCATAAATGCTTTTCTTATTTTTGATCAAATTCAACCTTACACTTAATACAGTTAACTGTAGTTATTTAATTTAAAAACTTGAGATTCCAACCTCAAAAATTTATAACAATATAAATGCAGTTACTTGGCTATTGGATACGTGTACTATGGGGACTCCATTCTTCAATATGAAACACAAATGCCAAAACCAGAGAGGGGATATTTTTTAAAGTAGACATTATTTTACATAACTGTTGGCACATTGAAGAAAAAACCTTCAAATTCAAAAATAGATCGCTTTTATTCATAGAGTCATTTCAATCAGACACTAACTCACTAAAAATAATAACTAATAATAATTTGCTTTGTTTCTATGTTTCTGTTTTGAAAATAAGACAAGATAAACTAGTAACCTAGTTAATTGAAAGTAATTGTGTTATTCAGGGTATTCTAGGCCATCCTAACTTAATAACTGGACAGAAGACATTATTGACATTTTCTCAGAAGGTGTAATTAATTTAATTCATTAAAATGTTACATGTAACTCTAATACTATACTTGTGAAAGCTGAGCAAGTTTAGTCTCCAGAAACAGTGTCACTGGCCTTAGAAAAACAGCACTTCAGTGCAAACTATAGTGCCAAGAACTTGCTATCCTTGGGCATACTGATGAACACATGCACAGAACACAGGAAGAGGGAGGCGAGACCACCGCAGCCCAGGCAGCGATGGATAACCCCTGATCTGGGCGACTGTAAAACTTCTCAGGGCTGAGAGTCCATTATTAATTGAAATCCCTGTTTAGTTCCTCCATGTAGACCACTATATAATTGCATCTCTACCTTGAAAACTATTTTCTGCAGAATTCATAATGAGTCAAGTATCTTCAAAATATGTAGGAAGGAAATGTATTTCACTTACTTGTGATTACCTTGCAATGTACATATTACAAAGACACTGAAGCCTTATGCCTGTTATTATGCATAGAGCACAAAATAGATGAAGTTACACTACCCTACAGCACATAAACAATTAAAATGCCATTGGACATAAAAAAATAAAACCGGGGCTTCCCTGGTGGCGCAGTGGTTGAGAGTCTGCCTGCCGATGCAGGGGACACGGGTTCGTGCCCCGGTCCGGGAAGATCCCACATGGCGTGGAGCGGCTGGGCCTGTGGGCCATGGCTGCTGGGCCTGCGCGTCTGGAGCCTGTGCTCTGCAATGGGAGGGGCCATAACAGTGAGAGGCCCAGGTACCACAAAAAAAAAAATAAATAAAAAAATAAAAAAATAAAAAAATAAAAAAAATAAAATAAAATAAAACCTCCCAAAATTAAAAACTAAAAACAGCTGTTAAATAACATTAATTTGTTTCCACCTAACAACAAACGTAAATGACCACAGTGTATTCTTATTTAAATATAAACTTTCCAATATAAATTTCTTATGGTTACAAATAACAGTGAAATGCATCTTCTTTTGTGATTGTATTTCATGAGTCTAAATGGGACTAGTCAAACACATTAGCATTTTTTCTTATTCAAGTAGAGCATATCAAATCACACTCGTTTAAAGAGAAAGTATTTCCCAGGAAAATGAAAGTTTTGTGTGTGTTGAGGGGGTGTGGAGGAGAGGTGTGGGTTTGGGGGTAGGGGATGTCTCCAAGCTAGAGTAAAGGAAAGAGTCAGTATCTCACTGAACTTCCGCTTGATATAAAAAGTAACATCGCTGAAAATCTCAGTCTTATCAAAATGTAAAATAGGAGACAGGGGCTAGTTAGGAGATGTTCAACATAGGTTTAGAAAGGTAGACACAGCAATAATCTATTCCACTAATGAACTGGATAAGGAGCAGGGTGCGGAGCTTAACAACCAGTCACACTAAATGACAGCTCAGAGGGCAAAGAGGTGTGGAAACTGAGAAGATAGACTTCCAAGTCTTTTCCTGAAAGTGCTTAGATTTTGAGGAGAGTCCAATGCTGCCTGACAAAAGAGTCTTTGTGCAACAGCTCCAGGGAGGTGAAGGAGAGCCGCTCAGGAAAACCAATGAAGACAGGGCCAGCCTTGTACACAGGACCCGTGGAGAACTTTGAATCACATGGCCTGCGGCAGGGACAATGCATGTACTGCAAAAACGCACGACCACCGTATTCAGGCAATATCCGAATGGGCACAGGCCAGATGTCTTTAAAGAATCGTGTTGGGTTTTTTTCTTTCCAAAAAACAGAATAAGCAAGGACACAGACTGCAACTTCAAATTGCATCAATAGTCTTAGACTATTCCCCAGACATTTGACCACTCCGAGTGACTTAACCCACCCCGAAAACCGCGATCCCTCTGTCTGGCAGGGGCTCTGATTCTGAGTTCTTGGTGAAGTTGGCAAAACAGCCCTGGAGGCTGTGTCTACACATACAGCCTTAACACCCTGAAGTTCCAATCCCAGAATGATGAAATAGGAGCCTGTTATCATTAAAGGAAGTCTGGAGACATAGAGAGAGAGGTTAGCAATTTTAAGTAGAGAAATATCTACTAAACACGGATGGTGGTCCACTATTTATCCAAATCCAGGATATCTACAAAAACTTAGGCTGGAAATCAAGCAAACTCATCAGATAATTGGCGTTTCCAGCTTTAGCCAGAGTTGCCCAAGTTCTTGCTCTTGCAGGAAACCATAAGTAAGAGATAAACACCCAGTATTAACCATTCCAGAACTTCAAAATATGGCTGCCTGGTTGGTTTCACTAGGATAAAAACATTAAAAGTTTCTTGGTAAGGGGACAAAGAGCTTATTTTTCTCCTTCACCAGTTTTAATTGCCCTGCTACCAATCTGAAAATAATTTAAGTGTTTAAAAGTATCCAATGACCGGGCTTCCCTGGTGGCGCAGTGGTTGAGAGTCCGCCTGCCGACGCAGGGGACACGGGTTCGTGCCACAGTCCGGGAAGATCCCACATGCCGCGGAGCGGCTGGGCCCGTGAGCCGTGGCCGCTGAGCCTGCGTGTCCGGAGCCTGTGCTCCGCAACGGGAGAGGCCACAACAGTGAGAGGCCCGCGTACCACCAAAAAAAAAAAAAAAAGTATCCAATGACCAAACAACATCCTTGAATAAACTTTAAAATTAGATGCTAATCTTAAATTAGCATTAGATGCAATTTATCAGAAATGGCTTCTTTTCAGCTACAATTTCCATCATGTGAAATAAACAGCAAGTTACAAAACTGTCCGAAATTTTCTCAAAAATATTCACCTGCTAGTAAAACAAGTGAAAAAATTTCAGTCTCACACAGGAATCAAAAGACAATTGGGGGGGACTTCCCTGGTGGTGCAGTGGTTAAGAATTCACCTGCCAATGCAGGAGACACGGGTTCAACCCCTGGCCCGGGAAGATCCCACATGCCGCAGAGCAACTAAGCCCGCACGCCACAACTACTGAGCCTGCGCTCTAGAGCCCGCGAGCCTCGACTACTGAAGCCCGCACACGTAGAGCCCGTGCTCCGCAACAAGAGAAGCCACCGACCGCAATGAGAAGCCCACGCTCCGAATCGAAGAGTAGCCCCCACTCGACACAACTAGAGAAAGCCCCCACGCAACAACGAAGACCCAACGCAGCCAAAAATAAAAAATTAACAACCAAATAAATTTACTAAAAAAAAAAATAGGGGACAAAAATAGATCCAAATGAGGCAGGTGGGAAGGAAGTATGGGAATAAGCATCGAAATAATGAACTTTGGAAGCATCACAGTTCAGCCTATGACTTAGTGAATGTGCTATGTAACTACTTAATAAAGTCAGTTGTGATATGATGTATGTAGCTTTAGAAACAGTCTACATCAAATTCTTGCATTTGGCCTGATGGACACGGACATATTAATTCATACTCTACTTCCATCATTCAGGGCATTGAGAAAACTGTTAAACCTGGTCCTCACACCTTAAATGGAATTTTACCGGATGAAACACAATCAGTAGTGGAGGACCCTATATGTATCCAGGTAAGCCACAGTTACAGTATGTCCCATGGAACCTACTTATGAGAAATATATGATAAGAACAGGCAATTATATGTTTAACTTTTAAACAGGAATAAGCTGGCTCCCAACATAAGCTTCATGAAGATGTTCCATTATCTGAACAATCAATTCTCTCATGGGAAATGGTGGAGAAATGGCTTTGTTGATCAGGTGCTATATTACATATAAATTAGAAATTTGCAAAAAAAAAAAAAAAAGGAAAAGGAAAGAAAGAATTAAATACACTTAACACCACAACATAATAAATATGTTGATTGTATTTTAATCATCCCTTGATCATTCAAACAGGAATTCAGGAATTTCCAAGCCTCTATATCATTATGATTTTCTCTGTCTTATAGACGTAGAAAACTGCCAACTAAAAAACAGTCATAATTAAGACAATGCCAATGGAGAGTTTTATTTTATAGGTGTATAATATTCTGCACAACTACCTCTTGATTTTACAACAAAATAAAATAAAAATTGAGATTTAACATAAACTCATAGCAAATTATAAATGTTCCCAAGGGATTAAAAACCAAGCAAAAATAGCAGAGAAAATCAAGAATGATTCAACTGTCTTTTTTAAATGAAAAAAGAGGATTTAAATACATAACAGGAAGATAGGCATAATTTCTGCAAATAATTCACATGCATGCATATCCCTAAAATGTACTAAATATCGTTTAGATGTCCAAAAACAAGAAACACCGGCTGCCCAGAGGCCATGATAACGTTCTCCCTACAAGAGAAACCCGGTCCATAAAATGCTTAGACGTTAGTATGCTCAGTTCCACCCCAGGAAGCTCTGCTGGTGTTTCCATTATAAACCACATTTCAGGAGTTTACAAGTTGAATGTTTTCCAAACATATTGGGTTCATAATGAGCTCACACTTTCTTTAAACGTCCTTTTTGCTTTCCTTTAAAAAGTACGGCCTCTTTTGTGAACAAATCATAAACAAAATTTCAGGTGATTATTTTTGGCTGCGCTCCAAGACACAATGGCTAAATGTTTAAATAGAGGAAAAGGACTAATTATTTTCTTCATCTGGAAAGTAGAGGAGAAAGGCCAGCCTGAGAAACACTCTACAGTACTTCCGCTCTTCTTTTGCAGTATTTTCATTCAGTGGTTCAGGATCCTAGGACTGCAGCTAGGAATATGCAAGCAAACTTCAAAAACTCCATTTCTCCATCTGGAGATTTATGCAATAAGCGCTCCAGCATTAGACTTTTCTGAAGTTATTAGTGGTCAAAATTACATGTACCATGAAAGCCAGGAAGCCTCTCAGAATGGAGCTAAAAGCCAGGTGGCAGGGCACCTACCCTTAGGTGCCACCACAAATCCCAAATTCAAACCACCCCTGGAGTTTTACAAGGCCTTTCCCTGTGCCAATCCCCAGCTTCATAGAGTCCAAGGCAAAAGCTCTGCAGGGAACTGAGTTGATGAGTAGGTTAGGGCTTAAAACCATTTCTTTCAAAACCGACAAAAAAACAATCTGGTGGTGCTGCCAAATATAAAACTACCCTCCACAGCAGCCCTAACACCTTTAGGGTTTAGAGAAGAGGCAGGCAGCAGAGAAGCCAAACCAGGGATGCCTCGTTCCCACAAAGAATGCATTGTTGGGCATTATCCACCAGGCCTTTCACATGGCAATCTTGGACGGTACGGCACTCTTGAGTTCCAGAACCATGGTCCTGCACCAGACTAGGAAAAACACCCTGATAGGAGGCAGCTTTGCTGCCAGACTCTCTCATCACACCTTGACCTGGCTGTCAAGCCCCTAACAAAACGATGTGCTCACTGAGCCTGTGAGTCGACAAAACTTCCCCCGACAAAGAACCAATTTTCATCGGCAGTGTCCTGTCATAACCAGAAGACTTGAAAAGGAACCCCATCCCCAAAGGAAGAGTCACACCCCATCGTGTGTTTGGCCACATGAATCTTTTAAATTGCAAATATGCAAAAGAACAAATGATACTGATTAAAACCACCCGAATTCCAACATCTAACTGATAATATCCCACATGTAGGTTAGAGGTCAAAAATGCCCTCCCACACTGTTATATTAATTGACAGGGGCAAACTTTTCCATCTGTTTCTGATCCTATCCATGGTTGGTCATTGGCCTCAAAAGAAAAATCCACTGCTAATAACAAATGAAATGAAATTTGCACTTTCCTCTAACTACAATCCCACCTTCAAGAAGTTTATACAGACCTACCAGAGAATGGACTTGAAGATATGGGGAGGGGGAAGGGTAAGCTGGGACGAAGTGAGAGTGGCATGGACATATATACACTACCAAATGTAAACTAGATAGCTAGTGGGAAGCAGCTGCATAGCACAGGGAGATCAGCTCGGTGCTTTGTGACCACCTAGAGGGGTGGGACAGGGAGGGTGGGAGGGAGAGAGACGCAAGAGGGAGGAGATATGGGAACATATGTATATGTATAACTGATTCACTTTGTTATAAAGCAGAAACTAACACACCATTGTAAAGCAATTATACTCCAATAAAGATGTAAAAAAAAAAAAAAAAGAAGTTTATACAATTGCCTTTTTTCTCCAGGCCAATTTCCTTTAGAGAAAGGAGAATGATGGAGGGGGCAGGCAGCTGGAAGGAGAAAGGTGTTAATGAGGAGTTGTGTGTAAGGAAGAGAAAGATTTCCCTGCAACGCAGCTTCAATTAACTGAGCTTTGAATGGTTTAAATATATGGGAGATAGGAAAAAAATCTCTCTCTCTTTCTCTCTCTCTCTGTCATCATCATGGCTCTCATTCCACAGATGAAAACCCTGAGGTGTACAGAGGTTAAGCGACTGGCCCAAGGTCATACCTCGTTAATGATAGGCTGGAAGAGCAACTCTGGCCGGGACTGATTTGCATTTGTGCCCCTGAGCCCTGTGGAAGCAGCCAGGCAGAACACTGGACTGGAGGCCTGGACTTCTGCAGGGAGGGCCTTGCAAGGTGGCCGGGGCACACCACTGAAGACACAGCTAGCCAAGGCAATGTGAGGGTCCTGGGCCGGCCTCTCTGAACCCCGGGAAGGAGTCTGGGCCTTGCTTCCCCAGTGCCTCGAGAATCAAGCTCCTCGACAGAGCTGTCAAGTGAAGGGGCCCTACAACATTTTTAAGAGACACAAGATGCACTTGCAGGATACCCTTCCGTGAGCTGCCCTCTAGAGGAAGTTGAAATAGTAACAGAGAAACCTCTCAGCCCCTAAAAATGGGCGCACGATGACAGAAAATGAAGCTGCAGGGCATTGAGGCTATAGACACAATACTCTCGGGCTTCCCTGGTGGCGCAGTGGTTGAGAGTCCTCCTTGCCGATGCAGGGGACACGGGTTCGTGCCCCGGTCCGGGAAGATCCCACGTGCTGCGGAGCGGCTGGGCCCGTGAGCCTTGGCCGCTGGGCCTGCGCGTCCGGAGCCTGTGCTCCGCAACGGGAGAGGCCACAGCAGTGAGAGCCCCGCGTACCGCAAAAAAAGAAAAAAAAGAAACAATACTCTCTGGGGATCTCCCTCCTCCCATTCCCGCAAACATCCCCATACAAGTCATCTTTAAGGTAGAATGAAGTTAATACCTCCTTCTGCATGAACGCTGATCTTCAATTGTAGATACCATTGAGAAGCATGTATAAATTCCAAGGCAACATGATAAGGATGGAAGGTCAGAAACTCTGATGGGAGCTTTAGCCAATTGCGGAAATACCTAAAAGATAGCCTGGCTTGCAGATTCCCAGACTCAAAGGTACAATTCAAGGAAAGAAGATGACATATAACTTCCCTTGTAACTTCCAACCAGTGGACCTAGACATACCCTTGAGCGTCAGAATAAGCTTAATCCCACCCCTTTCAGCAAACAAACAACAAACCCTTTTAGCTATTTTACAGCAGCTATCAAAGTCCCTTTCACTTTTTTGAACTAAAAAGAAACTACACAAAGGAAAAAAGGCAGAGTTACATATTTTCAACCTCAGGCCCCTGCTAGCTTTTCTTCTTTTTTTCTCTAGGCATGCGGTAATAGACATCAACTCCAGGAGAGAGATGAAGTAACAGAATTTTCTCTGTCCCACAGAAATGGGGAACTGTAACCTTCTGAGTCCTGGGCACTACAATTAAAACTGGATGATGCTGGAGGATGCCAGTTTTTGCTAGACAATAAGAGTGAGTGAGACAGAAAAAGAGTGCCCCCAGGAAGGAGTGGGGTGGCGATGAGGGAGGGAGAGGAGGAGAGTGACAAGAGTGCTGTGTGATCAGGTGAACGTAGAGTCCCCGTGAAAACTGATCTACAATGAGTCCAGATGCCCATGGACTAAATGATCTACATTTAGAGTCCAGATGCCCACAGACTCTAAATCATCAAGGTATTTTCTGGTGTTCTGGAAATTCATGCCTCTTTTCCTAGAAATTATCACATCCTAAAGTTTACCCCAATTTTTAAAGCAGAAGCCATGGATAGCATGTGGTAACTGTGGTAAACTAGGTTTCATAAATGACATAGTGCACTTGATGCTGAAAGGAAAAGGGAAGCTCATTCATTCCTCCAAATCCTGAGTGAAATAACATAGAGTGAGAGAGATGATTCTGTACAGAAACCAGAGCAACCTGAAAAGGTGAACTTTTTCCAATCAGGTGACAGTTGACTGGCAAGACCAGTTTAGAGGGGAAAAAAGAATGACTATTTAACCCAGCCACTAAGCAGATGCCTTCTGGTTAATATTTAATGTATTACCTGTAGTATTCACTACGTTGATTAGAAATGAAACAATATACATTGTTTTAAGCAACAAGCGTGTTGATGTGCTGCTACGTACCAGCCTACTTACTTCATATATCAGTTGTATCAGCATTTAGGCTAAGCTGCTATATCAAAGGGACCCCAAACTACAATGGCTTAAAAGGAGAGAAGTAAGTTTCTTTCTAATGTAACAGTCCAGAATGGAGCAGGCAATCCCAGGCAGGTAGGCAGCTCTGATCTGCAAGGTCATCCAGGGTTCCAGATGCCTCCTAGCTTATTGCTCTGCCATTTCTTAGGGCGTTGTTCTCATCGGTATAGTCAGAGCTGACTCACTACCGTCAATCTACTTTCCTGCCCATAGGAAGGGGGAAAAGAAGAAACGGTGAACAGGTAGCTTCCTTTTCTAAACTGCAGATACTTTAAACATAGTTCTGCTCACATTCCATGAGACAGAACCCTAATGGCAGGGCCATATCTAACTCCAAGGGAGGCCGGAAATGTAACCTATTACTGGATGACCATACGCTTAGCCAAAGTTCAAGTCCTTTATTAAAAGGAGAAAGGAGAGGAATAGATATTGGGGTGCGAGTTGCAGTCTCTGCCATTTTACATCATTTAGCCCTTTCAACACTCATACCAGACTTGGTTTTTTTTGGTTTTTGGTTTTTTTTTGTGGTACGCGGGCCTCTCACTGTTGTGGCCTCTCCCGTTGCGGAGCACAGGCTCCGAATGCGCAGGCTCAGCGGCCGTGGTTCACGGGCCCCTCCGCGGCATGTGGGATCTTCCAGGACCGGGGCACGAACCCGTGTCCGCTGCATCGGCAGGCGGACTCCCAACTGCTGTGCCACCAGGGAAGCCCTATACCAAACTTTTTTAATGAACAACACATCTGAGGCTGTCAGCAATTTGCCGAAGCACCACTGCAGGAAGTTGCAGAGGTGGAACTCAAACTCAAGTCCATCTGTCTCAAAACCCATCTTCATACTACTATACCATGTACCATGCACCCAATCAATCTTACTCCAACAGAAAAGGCACGTGGTAAAGAATAAAACTTATGCCATGTGGTCTTTTTCTTAAAGCCAGTGCCTTTTAAAAAAATAATAGGGCTTCCCTGGTGGCGCAGCGGTTGAGAGTCCGCCAGCCGATGCAGGGGAGACGGGTTCGTGCCCCGGTCCGGGAAGATCCCCGTGAGCCACGGCCGCTGAGCCTTCACGTCCGGAGCCTGTGCTCTGCAACGGGAGAGGCCACAACAGTGAGAGGCCAGCGTATTACAAAAAAAAAAAAAGAAAAAAGAAAATAACAACACCAACAGAAAGATTTTCGTAAGGAAAAGAATATCAGAAACTCCTTTTTCGAAAGTAAAAAGTCGAGGGGAGAGGAAAATTGCAAGGAATTTATTAAAGTACCACTATAAACGACACTTGAAAGAATGGATTTTTTTCTTACCACTCTAAGGCAATCTATTTTGATGGTGTTGACCCTGAATTGTACTGATAAGAATAAAAGGGCTCATACGGAACAACTTCTTACTATTGAATATCCACCATAAGCTGCTGCAGGACAATGTAAAACAGCAATGGTCCTGTTTGGTGCTGTTGATGTACGTACACACACACACACACACACACACACACACACACACACACACATCGTTATAAAATAGCATCACTGCATCCTACTAATCTTAAATTCCTAAACACCTGAATGGATCTATGTCATGAGATAAATGCTCATAGAATAAAAATTTACCACCCCGCACATTCATTAAATTTGCGTAAGCATTTTCGAGAAAGGAAGGCTCTGCTGGGATTGGGGTTTTCCCCCTTCCTTTCCCTCAAGTCAAGAGATATATGTTAGAGTCTACAGCTACCTCCCTGGCAAATCTCCATTCTTTTCAACCTGACAGACTGTTTGTCAGTTAAACTCCCCTTGTCATGTATCCTCACCACTGCCAACTCATGCACGGAGACCTTCACTTTTACTGCTACCACTTGCACCCTCTGCAACCTTTGTCATTGATCACTGATCCGATCCAGTGCCCACATGTTCTTCAAGTGCCTACACAAGTAATGAGGTACTTGTGGTGTAAAATTAAACTGTCAACTGTCAGCGATTGATAACCACAGTGAGAGCTGACCTAGAACACCTGCACCAGTGGCCAAGACAGGTGTGACATGTTTGATCGCTGAGGCCTGCTAGTCAGTCTGACCCAGTGCTGTCCCTTCATGGACTTGCCTTGCATTTCAGCCCCCCCACCCCCCACCCAACCGGCTTCCCTGCGTCCCACAGTGAGCATCCCCAGGTGGCGGAAAACACTCTCACAGCCCATTGGGGCAGCTCGGTCCGAGTGGCCACGAGAGAGCAGATCTCGACTCAGCAGGTTGGTGTGAAGGGAATCTGGCTTCGAGGTTTTCAAAGGTGGCTTCTGGAGTCAGCCTGGGTTTTTTTCTCCCACGTCCCCCCAGTTTCCCTCTGAAAGCAGGTCTTGGTGGCAGGCTTCACACACACACCCCATCCTCCCTCGACTGGACTTCCCAGGCGTGTGCCAATGCCTGGCAGCAGGGCCTTCCCTTCAGGGCAGGCCCACAGCAGCCATTTATTTAGAGTCTGGTGGAAGGATGACGCAGCCCTAATGGAACTGCCTTATGGCTCTGAGCATTTGCTTGAAGGCATCTAAGTTGAACTGGCTCACATTCTACTAAAGCACCGTAAGTGCAGCCTCTTCCTACTCCTATGTAAGTGAATAACCAGCACAAAGAAAAAACCATGTTCTGCTCTGACTACGTCGTTTTTAGCCAGTGCTGTTGCGCAGCATTTAAATAAAGTTTTCCTACGTTCTTATTTAAATGTGCGAGATGGGCTTTTTTTAACCTTAAGCAAAAATGCACTTAAATACCTAAAACATCCTTTGTGAAAAATCTGAAAAGCGTGATGGGATTCCCATCCCATTCCACCAGCCCACCCCCACCAAAGAGTTGCACTATATTAAGTTCATGTGATGAGAAGATAAAAATCTATTAACTTTCTGCTGACCTTATCGACACAGGAATCTCTACAGGCATTACAAAAGCCATATCTCTTCTGACTTTTACATCCAGAACCTCATGCTCCAAAGTCCCAAACCAAATGTAAAATCTTCATGATGAGTGAAACCCTGACACCAATTCAGATTCCGGGCTTGCTGGCTTGCAGTCAATGGAGGCTCCTCTGGGGCACAGAGGCTGGCCTTTACTTTGCATTTGACTTGAGGGGCTTTTTTTTGCCATATGCTACTGGGGACTCTGAATCAAAACTATTTCACGAGGACCATATGTTACGAGAAACTCATGATGGAAAACGAACGGCAAGAAGTTGCCCCATATCACTGGGTGATGTATTGCGAACATAATTAAATCTGAGTAATGTGCAGTGTTATTTCAGTTAATCATTTCTTTTTTCAATGTAAGCAAGGAAAACAGAGCCCAATTTCCAAATGACATACCGAAGTCCAGATAAGCTAAAAGCAAATTGGTGGGAAAGGGATAAAACCAGAGCCGTAGAGCATTGTTTAAGCTTCTGTAAAAGGTCTTGGTATATTTGAGATGTGGCGATAGGAAGGTGACACGAGAGATCGTGTCAATAAGCGGTTTCAAACTCTACTCATTTTCCTTTCAAATCAGCAATGAATTCAGACCAGCTCCCTCTCACAAAGAAGCAGCAAGTCAAAAGACCACTTGTGTGTTGGTTGTTTGGAATTCGAGAGCATGTTTCCCCATAGAAATTTCATTACCAGTAGCTGTTAGGTGCCCAGGCTCGCTCACGAAGACCTATTTAGCCCAACTGTTTCTGAAATTTGGTATTTCTACTCTACCTTTACGGCACTGCTTAGAGGGAGGATAGAGAATTATTCAGTTCAACTCAATTTATTTATTTGGTCCCCACTATATTTTCCCAGAGTGTACCGATGACTGCATCTCCCCAAAGGATATCCCAATTTTGTCTCTTCCCACATAAAGAAATCACTTTCTATTCTGAACCCTCAGAACATTTTATCCATACTCTCTTAATCACTTCCTACCTGAACTGAGCTAATTACTGCTAACTAATTTTTTGTTTCCCACATCCAAGCCCTGAATTTGGCAGACTCTCAGTTCATATATGGGAATGGATCGTTGAGTAAATAAAGGAATACAATCTGCTGGGGTGGCCAGATATATTTTTTCTCCATCAGTGGCACTGAGAATCATGGGATTTGGTTGAAGAAGAGAGGGAGAGAATAAAATCATGATGTTGACAATGATGAGGATGTTAACAGCAAATAATATTTACTGTGTGTTTTCCTAGGACATGCACCAACCTAAGAACTTTACAAGTCTTGATTAATTTACTCCTCACAACAACTCTGTGCGGTAGATAATATGTATATCCCCATTTTACAGATGGGGATACTGCACACAGAGACAGGAAGCAATCTTCCCAAGTTCATACCAATAGTGTAATACTGATAGAGATTCCTGAATACCAGAGTGTATTTGCTAGGTACCTGTGCATTAGTGGGAACATCTTCCTACATTCCTCCATAATCTGAAGTTTCTCTCTGCCTTTCTGATCTGCATTAGAGAAGGAACACCTCAGGTAAAATACTCCACTTCGGTTCTCATTCATGAACCTGAACATAAGCTCTGTGAGAGCAAGGACCTTGTCAGTCTTATTCACAGTACCCCCGGCCTCTAGACCAACAGGTGTGCAACAGATGTTTGCTGGATGAATGAGTCTGTTTGGGGTGATGGTAGGGCTAAAGATGGGACTCTGGACTCAGGTTCCCTCTGCAAGTTCCTTGATTTACTAGTCCTATGGGGAAAGCATTCCAAACTTGCACAGTGATAAGAATCATCTGTGGTAATTGATAAACACCTCCTCTCCCTGGAGATTCTGAGTCAGTGGCCAGAGGTGAGGTCCAGGAATCTGTTTTTGTTGATGTGATGCTGCTGAGGTTTGAGACACGCTTCAGGTGGTTCTGAGCTTGGGAACCCCTCCCAAGGACACCCCATCCCCTCTTGGACACCCCATCCATGGCAGTTACAGACATTTGCAAATTCCCTAAGAGTGACATGCACGGTCTCTGGCCACTGCCACCATTTCTTCTAGAAAACTTATATATTATGCTGGACTGCAATACAGAATGGGGCCTTGCACTTCTGCCTCAGCTGACTTCTCTACAGGGTTCTGCAGATCTCAACCAGGCCTAGGAAAGCTTCCATTCACACATTTTTTTCCCCAACTCCTGCCCTTTCCAAGCATGCATCAATATCTGCTGAATGAATGAATGATGGAACAAATTCCAATGGGGGCAAAACAAGCAAGCCAGGCAGTTGTAAAGAATGGGAGTGTTTCATAAGCCTCTCTTTGGTGTTGCACGTAGTAGCATATAAAAACAAACAATGACAAACAAATACGTTAACACATCCTGTTTCTATTGCTTTCCTTCTGACTTAAAGAACATTCTTATAACAGCTAACCATCTCTGGGCCTCAGAATCATTATTTAACTTTTAAGCAATATTTTATTTTCCTGAGTTATAATGGGATATACTGTGACTTCAGGATCTAAAAGATTAACTTAGCCTTGCAGTTATTGCTCTCTTTCTTTTTCTCATTCTTATTCTCCCCTCTTCCTCCAATCCAACAATCTATGCCCAGAAATCAGTCATGAACATTGATTTTGGTTGGGATAAAAGGCAAATATCTAAAGATGGTAACTGTCTATAATTCTCCTAGAGTCTAAACTTTGGCACTATTGAAATTTTGAGAAAGATAATTCTTTGTTGTGGCTGGCTGTCCTGTGCATGGTAGAATGTTGAGCAGCATCCCGGGCTCCACCCACTAGATGCCAATAGCAACCCCACCCCTAGTTATGACAATCAAAAATGTCCCCAGGTGTTTCCAAAATGTCCCAAGGGGATCACAATTGCCCCCCAGTTGAGAACCACTCATCTAGAATGATTTTTTAAAACAATGTATTTTTAACTGATAGATTAGTCAATATTTGATACTATGTACAAAGACATATTAACCCATAAAGTTGCTAGAACATCGAACAAAATCATGAACATAATTTTCAAAGAAACTTGATTCAAAAGGGTCATGACTACCCTTTTAGGCAAGAGGTTTATTGGACACCAGGAAGAAGCCGAAATGGAATTTGACATAGCTGAGATTTTACCCAAAAAATTCAGTTGGGGGAAGAGCAGGAAAACTAACTAAGTGTCTCACTTTTGGCAAAAATATCCAAAGTATAATGCACTTTGCCAACATCTTTGCCCCTGGGTTTTTTTGTAACTTAACGGTAGTTTTAATCTGTATGTTCCCAGTTTCTATAATCCAAAGATCATCCAAATGCTATTTTATAAGAGTATCTCCTAAGCTTTGATGTCCAAGAAGCCTGGGGACCCTTTTTTATGTGCTTGTTTTCTTTTGAACCAGGAAATTGTGTTTTGCCAAGAGCAAATGGAACCTGAGCGTCAAAAGATTTGAGCTCTGTTTGAAATGTAGTACCCACAAATTCTCCACAAGTTTACAACTTGACAAAATACACGCTCTCACCTTCCCTCAGACCAAATCTCTCCTGGTTCTATTTTAAATCACAGTTAGCAAAATCCTAAATGCCTAAGGATTAGAGAAAAAGAGTTACAAGGCCAAAAAGAAATTCTGACACAACACCCTTCTGGGCTGGATTCACGATCAAAATGCTATCCAAGGTAAGAGAAGATGAGAGAAGCTAAATGGGAAGAAGAGAGAGAAAGGGGGAGAGAGAACTCAACTAAGTAACAAGTTCTTTGACTTTCCCCAGGACCAAATCCAGCAAGCAAGACATTACATCAAAGTTAAATTGTTTACATATTAGATGACCTGTCCATTTTTTTCCTTACCATTGATTTCCACAGTACAAAAATATTATTTCAGTGGCAAGGATGTAAACCTTATTCATAACAGGATTTCAACCACATCCTGAGAACGAAGCATCTCTTCAGATAGTGTGCCCTCATTTATATTGAAGTCATGCTGGTTTTATTTGTCAGTGTTTGTTGAGGGGGTCACAATCTCAGGAAGCAGGAGATGGCTCATCAAAGCCTCTCTGCAAGCCCCTACTACTCATCAATTAGACAGTACCTTGTTTTTAACATCAGGACGGAAATGCATCTCCTATGACCCATTGTTAGAAGCTTCCTTCTGTCTTCAAGTTTTTTGGAAGGAGCACTCAGGACTCGACTTCTTTTTTCCAATAGGTAATTGTCACTAATTAATGCTCCAGTTGATTCAAGAATGTGGACCTGTGACCCTCGGTAATCTGGGCCTGTATCTCTGGCCTTGGAGCAAGGACACTGTAGTCTCCGGACACTACCCACGGGGCCAGGTCACAGACACAAGGCTTCCCGCTGAGTTCCTGAGCTGGCCTCACTCTGCTTCAAAGCCTGTGAGTTCAGTGGGCAGGCTGACTTCAAGGACAATGTGGCATCTGGCCAGTGATTGCTGTCTGAGGTGAGGAGGTCTCTTCTCTGAAGGTATAGAGAGATTTTGACAGAAGCCCAGGTCTCTAGTTGTATTCATTCCACATCCATTCCCTGGGCTCCTGGCTCTGTGCCAGGCTCTCTCCCAGGCGCTGAGGAAAAATGAATAAAACAGAGTATCTGGTGGCAAGGAACTAGGATCAAGCTCAGCCCCTTGTTAAAATATTCTTCTAAGTATAACTAGACTAGTTGGTCTTAGTTTCCTTTTCAGATCTAATGGGATAAGAAAATGGTGCTTGTGATTTTCTTACTTATAAAAACTGATGAGCCTACATATCCATTGATTCATCTCATTCCTCCATAAGATTCTTCGTTTACTTTCCCTTCTCTTCCCATCCTTCCCTTCCCTTAATTTCAACCTCTCTCTCTCTCTCTCTCTCTCTCCCTCTCTCTCTCTCTCTCTCTCTCTCTCTCTCACACACACACACACACACACACACATAAACTAAAGCATAGGAATTTCTGATGAGCATATATTCACCATGACTCCAAGAGACACAAAAAAAATATATATATATATAATATATACACACATATATAAAATTTTATATCTGTATCTATATGTATATAAATACACACTCCCATAACCCTCAATGAAGCACTAGATTATAGAGGATGCCCTCCCAATACTCCTCTTTCACTTAAAGAGAGTGTTATGTTTCCTCTAGTAGTAAATCTTTCTCCAGAATCAAGGCTAAGAACTACCCTTGTGCATAAGCACCACTGGATCCATTTCAAATCAATAAGAGCAATATAAACAAATGCCCAACATTAAAAAAAGAAAAAGGAAACTCTAAACCTCAAAATAGATAAACAAAAGGCTTGGTGCTTATTTTGTAAAACAGTCTTCACGTTACCAATATTGGATTCCTTTCGATAATTCCTTCCCATGTTTCTTTCAAATGTTTATAGCAGTTTGATTTCCACAGTTCAAGAACACATCACTGCTTGAGAAGTAAGGGACAAACATGTATTTTGTAATCACGCAGCCCTAAATGATAGAAACAAATCTGCCAGCTAATGAGCAGTGTGCCTTTCACAATTCTTTTTGGCTTGTACCGATGTGTGCAACCACTTTGGAAAGACACCACCGCTCAGTGCCTGGAAAGACCCAAGAGCTGGGCTGCCAAGTTCATATCTTTCTCCTCCCATGATGTGGCAAGTTATTCAACCTCTCTGTGCCTCAGTTTTCTTATCTGCAAAATGGTGGGTTTAATAACCATAGATTGGATGAGTTCACATCTCTCAAGTTTTCAGAAAGTTTCTGACCCATAGTGTAAGCACTGTACAAGTCTAAGGAACCGTATACGTGTTTATAAAACACACTGGCTTGCACAAATATCCGACCCTCTATTTAACCAAAGGAAAGGCAGGCTAGAGATATATTAGGAATATAAGTTGTTATGGTGGCTTAACTTTCTCAATATGCCCTTTATCACCATGTTCAGGTCTCCCCTAGCCAGCTATAAAGTTAACACAAGAACCTGTCAATCATTCATCACAGTATCCCCCCATTTGGCCCGGGATAGTGCTTTATACATAGGAGACCCATGATAATATGAGCTGGATGAACAAACACATGATTTTGACTCTTCATTTCGAGGCTGAATGAAAAGTTATTTCTACCAGCATTTTTACCACAAGTACTACTGAGATTCCTTATATACTAGTGGTAAAATGTTTCCTTATTAATTTGCTTGAGAAATGTATAATGAACTCAGTATGCCTTGTTCAGCTTTTTCTACTTGCTAAAAAGTAAGTTAACATGCATAAAATCACCCCCTCACACACACATACCTGCCAATGATCCATAGGGATGGACCACTTCGTACCATTATGTTCATAATCCAGTTCTTTCTGGAAATCCTAACTTCAGGGAACCTAATTTGGTGGCCAGGAGATATTCCACTGTCATCTTAAAAGATGTTGTTAGTTTTTGGGTTTTGGTGTTTGTTTGGGTTTTTTTTCAATTGCAACTCAAACAACGAATCCTCCAAAGTTGGTTACATTCACTCTGCAAAAGTGCTGAGTTAATCTTTGTTCTTTAAAGTAAACACAAGCATTTCTTGGACAAGATACCATCAACTTTAATTTTATTTTTCTCACATAAACGTTAACCTAGAACTAAACAGATAATTTCCTTCTGTCACACGGCAATTCCACTGTGATGGAACAAAGTGTTATCTTAAGTTTCACAGAGCAATTGTTCAATAATTCCTGTTGGTGGCTCCTTTCCAAATCTTCTAGAATGGCCCAGCCCCCCAGTCCTTGAAGCTGGGGGGCGTGGGGGGGTGTGAGTGTCAGTCGAGAGCTCAGGTTCTCCCCCAAGATCAGCTCCTGCTCGTGAGGTCGACACCCGAAGCCCGCTGTCTGTTTGATGACAATTGCTAAGAAATCTCTAAACCTTGAAAATATACAAAGGGAGTTGGAGGCAGCAAGAAAAGCTCCATGTCCTCCAGGTTTGGTAAATTAAATTATTAGGAAGTTTGGAGAAGAAGAGACAGGGGGCTTAGAAAAAGAAATTCATCCCTTGAAGCTGAAATGCAGCACCAACACCAGTCCCGTCTCAAGTTCAAAGAATTCTGCCTCAACACAAGAAAATATTGTTCCAACCTATACAACCTAACCCCTGCTAAAAAAAAAAAAAAAACAAAACTCTTTACAAAGCCATCCTTTAGAATCAGGCTAACTAATCTTTTTAGGTAGACTGCCCAGAGAAGGAGGAAAACTCTGATACATGTTTTTCCATCAACTTCATCCTACAAGATGAAATAAGTTTGTTGAACCTCAGATGCACAGAGCCTCGAGCCTGTTTGGGATACCAAATCTGCTTAAGACACTATTCAGTGAAATTTAAGAATTAAAATGAGTAAAGAATTGCTTAATAATCAAGTCTCTATTCTCCAACTCCTGATAAGGCTTGAAGACCAGTCATCCAACAGAAAGTAGGGTTAGGTCCCTATTTTAATTTTATTTTCTTCCCCCTCCCCCAATACTAGCAGCAATTTGTCAAACCCAATACATTTTTTGAAGATATGGGAGTGGCTTTCTCCCCCCCCAACAAAAAAGTCCAGAAAATCCAGACTTTTTTGATTAAAAGGCAAAGACAAATAGGGAAAATGTTAACAGAGGCAAGACCATGGGTAATTTTTTATGTATTTCTGTATTTTTTATAATCTTTCTGATGAAAATGAATTGTTTGCATAATGAGTATAGGTGTTCGTATGTGAGGCCGTGAACAGGGTGAGGTTTGTCTTCTTGGTCTGACTTCACTGTTTACATAAATCACCTGTGCATCTTGTTAAAAATTCAGGTTCTAATTCAGTAAGTGTGGAGTGGGCCTAACAGTGTGCATTTCTAACAGACTCCCAAGTGATGCCCCGTTGCTGGTCCACGGACTACACTTTGAGTAGCAAGATAGTGGCTTCCTCCGATTAAAAGCTACCCCTGGTGCCTTCTCTCCTGCCATGACAAATGAGGTTAATAAACTTGACCCCAAAATTTCAGAGGCAACAACCAAAGACAGAATGCCAAAAAACTGAAATGGATTATAGATTACCACTGGTTTTCCTCTTCTTCGAAGAGCTTTGGTTTGTTAAGATAAGACTTGTCCCTCCACCTCATATGAGTCAGAATGTAGTGGCTAGTGGGAGGAGAAGGACCATGCAAGGAACGGATTCATACACATTACGGTGCTAGCCTAAGAATGGGCAGCCCACCTGACAAAGTCTAGGCTGGCCATTTAGAATCATGTGGAGGGTTTAAGCTCTGAAAGGCTGAACCCTGCCTGGTCCCAGAACACTTCTTGGAACACCTCTCTCCTTTCTCCGGTCTAAGGTGGTGGCTTTGCACTCTCGCAGCCTTGCTCCTTGCCCCTCAGCCCCCTCGCCCTGAGCTCTTTCCCAGCTCTCTCCTCCAAAATACTCCTCGCCCCATGGCTCCAGCCTTTTCTTCTGCACTTCCTAAAGCTCCGTCTCCTGTTCAATGCCATCAAAATGAGAAAACGATTTCATATCTATCGTCTCGTTTAGTTGTTACAGTACGCCTGTGGCAGATTACTAATCCCATTTTAGAAATGAAGAAATTTCAACGTAGAAACAATAAGAGACTTGCCTAAAAGGGCCCAACACATAGGTGACAAGATCAGTCTGAACTACACACACACACACACACACACACACACACACACACACACACACACACACACACTCCCGATATCTTGTTTGCCCTTCAGGTCTGGGCTAAAGCAGCCCTTACTCAGGTACTGAGGGCAGTGTGGACACAGGGGTGTGTTGAGGATCTGCAGGTGAGTCTGTATGACCTTAAAAGAACCTGAGGGGAAAAGGGGCAAGAAAGGAGACTGAAGAGGACGTGGGGAGCCCTCCTCAGGCTGAGGCATGGTCTCAGCACCACACTGACGTGCATCATCTCAGCATCTAACAGGAAAACGGAGTCCCTGAAGACATTTGGGCATCAACCTGCATGAGGACGACTGTGGAGAGCAGGAGTGAGGGGCGCCAGAAGTAGAGACCAAGAGAGCCAGGAGACCAGATCATATTTCAGCGCTGCCCATTCTCCTTCCATATAATTTGTCAACCTTAACCAGTCACTACTTCAGTTCACTGTATCAACAATAGAAAGGACGAAATCCAGCGGGTAGCACTAGGTTATTAAACAACAACTAAGTGAACTACAGCCTGGCTTCTACCCACTGAAATGTAATTGACCTAAAAACATCAAAGCCATTCTGGTTTAGTAATATTACTTTACAGTTTGCTTCCTCACTGCATGTGAGACATATAGTATAAATCAATTAGATATCTGTTCAGTAATGACAAATAAATGAGCATTTCTCACAGAAGATAATGAACTCTAACACAGACCGTACCGTGGGCTCAAGCATTTTAGTTAAAAGCCACCGTCCCCTCAGAGGAAGGACAGCTGTTTCTTCTACTTAATAGCAGCGTTTTGTTAAAGCTGATAATCTCTCACCAAACATAAAAAAAAAAAAAAAAAGTGAAGAAAAGGAAGTCCGCTCTTTCTCTAGTTAAGAGAATCAGCTATAAAAGCCAAACCAGATCTGAGCCAATAAGAGCTCCCAGCCTGCAAAATATGGTGGAATGTTCACAGTTAATTTTGCTGCCATTTGTGCCTGAATTTATTGTGGTTTAGAAAAAGTAAATTGCGAGGCTAACACAGCCCCGGTTCAGGAGTCCACCAGCGGCGGTGCATCACCAGTCAGGCTGGATATTTAGTGCCTCCGTGCTGAGAAGGCTGAGGAGAGAGCCAGGGGAGGGATTACTGCTCCATGCTGCCCATAAATCACCCGAGCACTTCACACAGCCCCACATCTCACAAATAAGGCTAGGCTGGCAACGCGTCACTGCTACACAGAAGGAAGGAGAGCCCTGGATGTCTTTGGCCCGCCTGGTCCTTCCCCTCCTACGTGCTCATAAAACAGGAAGCATCTCAAGGTTTGCTGTCACACCTCTTCCCTCACCTTCCTGTTCTCACTTTGCCTGGGGAGGAGACTGGGCATCAGGAATCTAGTGGTTTTAGCCACGGCAGGTCACCACCAACCCCTAATGCCAACGTCACTTCTCACTTGTTAACTTAGGCAGCACGGGCCTCACCCTTGCTGACTGACCTTCCCCCCAACCAAAGACGATAAAACAAGGGGACCCTCCACCCTCAGGTGTCTAGGGGCTGCCAAATAAACATCTGGATAGCCCTAGTCACTTCTTCCTGCCCAAGACTTTCAGAATATGAAAATCAGGTTTTTTTAATTGTTTATAAAAACAAACTGGCTTACCCTTTTATAACCTGCATAAACATCTAGGAGGTGCTAGTCATAAATATCCAGACGATGAGAACCATTGGACCCAAAGGCTAAAGTGAAAAACATCACCCTGGTGTCCCCCGCAGCGGAACCGGCCCTTCATGTCCTTAGACAGTCATCAACACAATTCCTGAAAACAATAGCGGCTTCTTGTTTAAAATGGAACTGCACCTGCTAGAATAACGTGTCAACAAACAATTGCTTTGTTTTTCATATTAGCCATCCAAGCTGAAGCAATGGGACTTCCTGAAGTGAATACTGGAAGACTTATTCTTAGAAGGGGACAAAATTCTCATTTTAACAAAAGGCTCAGAGGGGCCCAATGATGGTCATCTTCCTTCCTTCTTTTGTACTCCTCGGTGTTCATCTTATTTGGTTTTCAACAGGTTTGTTTCCATTGCAACCCTCTAGCTTCCAATGCCCACAGTGCCATATTTGGCAAGTACACTCATTTCTGCTTCCTATCTATGAATGATGAAGGGCTTTAATTGCTGTTCCACCGTTTCAAACAGTTCTCAGAAGATTGCCCTCCTCTGTTGAAAGACTTGGGATTAAAGCCTGATGAAAAATTCTTTGCCAAATGTTCAATCATTGCTAAATCATTCTGCTCTTTCAATTTCGCAGTCCAATTATGATGTGTCTGCTTTCAGCTTTTCTATCGCCATTGGATGCTTGTCTGTTGATCAAGTTGGGACACTTTTAAAAGGAATTATTTTGGTAGAGTAAGGTGCTTGGTTATGATTAAGTGTTTTAAGTGACTCGGCCAAGGTTGTCTCCATGAGCTCAGGAAGTAACGACAGCCAAAACACCCTATTTGGGGAGCAATATGAAAGGCGGAGAACATCTATTATTACCTTTATCAAGGCGCAGCCAGACACCAGGCTCATGGGAGCAAGCAAAGTGTCCAGCCTCCTTCACCATAGATCCTAATGCAGCCCGGGCCAGTGACAAGTACTTAACAAGGACTTGAGATCTAGTTTGTTTTGTGTGTGTGTCTTTGTTTTCTCTTCTATAGAATGGAAGGAGATAGAAGGCTAAATACAATGATTTTACACCATCTTGAAAATGAAAAAGTAACATGAAACATAAAGCCTAGTATAGGAGAAAGGGTTCAGAGCTTAAAGTGTACATTCAAAGAGCTGTGTGATCTTGGGAAAGTCACTTCACCTCTCGGAGCCTCAAATTCCAAATCAGTGAACAGTTGCTGTGGGCTAGCTGCTTTCAAAATTCCTTTCAGCTTAGAAAGCCTAGGATTTCTACTCTAAAGATCCAGCCTTGTAAAGGAATTAAAATAAAGTAGCCCAGCCTATCAGGTGGTATGGAAGAATTTTTGTATTAATTTGAAACTTTGCTCCATTTGACATTTCTCAACTTCTTAATTTACGTTAACTTCTCAGTACTTCAGTTTCCTAATCTATAAAGTGGGCATATTAATAGCATCTACTCCATTGAATTGTTGTGAGAATTAAGTGTATTAATACACGTAAGCTCGTAGAACAATTCCTGGCATGCAGGAAGTACTCCATAAATGTTAGCCATCAGAAATCACAATAGTAGTAGTTGTAGAATAGCTGTTTGATTCATTTGATTGTTTATAAATGTTTTTGAAAAATAAACAACCTTGAGAGGAGTTGTTTATTGTGCCCTCCTCAGACTGCTTATAAATAGGTGTCCAGAGCATCTGCACTGCTAAAGCTGCTCTGTCACTGTCAAACACCACCATTACCTGCTGGCATTGACATATGAGGTAAGACTGACAAGAGGTGGGACATTGGCCATCAAGTTTAAAAGCTAACAATTTGAGCTTCAAGCACTCCAAACCCTTTTTCTCCATACTAAGTATTTTGTGTTGTCACACAAATTCCAACAGATCCCCGCCTTGCGCCACCCACCCCGAAAAAAAGGGCCTGCACAGCTTCTACCAATAGTCAGTGCATTCTTAAAAGAAAGGGGTCGGACTAACCTAACTTCCAGGCCAAGACTCTATGTATCTAAGGCCCTGCTTACTTGTGGGCCATATGCTGAAAATAGATGTTATTTTCAGACGAAGCAAAAGTAGACAGCTCTGTGATTGATACTGTTTGAGCACCCACCCCAGTACCTCTCATAAAGCGTATCCGCTTGCACCTATGCGCAAAGATTATATCACCATATTCTGGAGACATTTTTGTCAGCATGAGTAAGTTAGCTAAATGTCAGTGGGAGTTAGTTAATCTGATTACATGACCGTTACCGTTCATTTATGGAGCTCCTAGTGTGTGCCTGGCACTGCGCTGGCTCCAGAGTTTCAAAGATAAGATCAAACTCTCATAAAACCAAGCCATACTCTTGCGGACTCTCAGACAGTATAACGGACTAGTTAACAGCATAGGCTCTGGGGTCAAACTGCCCGGGTCATGGTCGCTAGAAGGAAGGATGGCAGGTAATTCATAAAAAAAATTTTCACTACAGAATCTTTTCCCAATTCAGTTCTGCTTCCAGACGGAGCTTACTTACTGAGCCAAAGACCCGATGAAAAGGGTAAGTCAGAACTAAAACCCAGAACTCTTCTTTCACATATATTTGTGGCACAGAGAACCAGGAAGGGAGTTACGTGAAGCATGGATCATTGAGACCTGTCAAGTCACGAGGCAGTTTAGACACAAAGCCCCTTACCTGGTCTCTTCATTACCACGTGGCATGGTCAACGGAGTCCTGGTTAGCTGTTTGCATTCTCAACACCTGGTCATTCTAGATTGAACCTAGAAATCCATGTATAAATCCAGATGATGGTTTGTGCAAAAACAGACAAAAATAATATGGAAAATGTATGATAGTTACAATACCCCAAAACTGCCCTTGTTTGTGTATTCTAATTCAATGTGCTCTCTTAACAAAATTATAATGCTTCACAATAATAGGATTAAGTATTAGTGAAGAATGAGAACTTTCTACACCTACAAAATTTGCATTGAACAAGCAATTAATCAATTCTAGGGATTTGATGATTTACATAAAAATCAAACCCAGCAACAACCCAGATTCTCATCCAATAGAAAATATAGATTAATGTTTGAACTGTGTGTTGAAATATCTTTATTGGAGGGTTTGTGGCTCGTATTTTCTAGATACATATACATTGAATTAGGATGACTTGGGGCCATTTCCGTTTATAAGTTCATAAAATTTAATTCTCCTCCACCTATCCTCCTTGCCTTTTAAAAAGTCGTCTAGAAACACAACAAAATAAAACACAAACACCAATTTTTAGACAGAAAACATGCTGTGTCCCCTGAAACACAAATGGGCACACACACACGCGCAATTCCTCTGGCCCTTCCTTTAGTGTAACAAAAAGATTATCCCTTGACCTATTTCCCACTCCTTTCTTCATGCCTTCTCGTTCCTTCCCCAAGCTGCTCATTCCAACACTGCCTTTAACTCTGATGACTCTTATTAAACACGACTCCTTAATTACCATCAATCTATTATGCTATGTACTTCACCTCCACTGACACATCTGATCCCATTATGTGCCTGACCTTTAATGGTCATCAAATCAAAGTCATTCCGGTCAGTTCAGTTTGGGCTTGACACATGCCCAGGTCACAGAGGTGAGGGCACAGGGGCCTAGCAGACCACGCTACCCTGCCCTTCCCTTCACACCTTTGTCAACAGAATTTCACAACTGGGAAACTGCCAGGTCTCTGCCTGGCTTGAATAAAATGCCCCTCCTTTTACAGAAAGCTGAAATAAGTAATGACACACATGCTGACCAGCACTGGCTTTTATATAATTGGTGCATCTCCACCAGTCTGACACGCTGCCCTCTTTGTTATTTCTGTTGAAAAGGCTTTGGTTGGAAAGCAAAGACTGATGGGGCAGGCCTCTAGAAAATGCCATGCACTCCACACTGGCAGAGAGTCCCTGGAGGATCCTCCAAGAAAGAAAACTGAAGGACGACTTGAGGATTGCCACAGCGATGCCACCAAAGGGGTGGTACCTTCCAGTGAAAGGTGAACCCATGGAAAAGTCCGGGTTCACAGACCTGTCTGCTACCCTCTGATAGGAGCAGCTGTTTGGGCTGCTCTCCCTCAGAGCCATTTGCTGAAACACACTCCCACTCAACCTAACGAGGCAGCCATTTATAAAGCAGCCTCTTCCGGCTCTGGGGGCCTGGTCATTGTTACTCAGCCCTAGGCCTTCCCTGGTGGTAAACATGGCACTGTTTTCCCAGACCAAACATGGACCGTCCCGCGAGGTAGCCAGACACACTGTCTGGTGTGCACAAACATTTCGACTTTTGACTGGACGGCTCAACCTGCCAGTGTCTTCCCCTTGCTTTACTTTACTAATGCGTGTGTATTTTTACCAGCCCCTCTGGGAAAACGGCCCTGCTTTATGGCAACTTGTCCCTGACAAGGAATTTCTCATCAAGATTGAAATCTCGGACCATCCCCAAAGTGCCCAACCCTTCTGAGTTTCAGAGCTCAGCGTTGAGCAGGTTCATCCTTGAAAAGAACTCTGCCTTTTTAGGAAACAGGATTGTAGTTTCTTTAGAGCGGTGATGAACAAAAGTCCACGCAAAGTCGCCAAAGGCAATTACGAACACTTGGCGTGTACCGAATTAATAGCAGAGTGAATTCTTAGAAGAGTAATGTTTTACTTAGATCTTTTTTCTAATTTCTGGATTCTCTGTTTTCCAATTGAGTTCTCATTATCTTATTTTCTTCCTCACGCCTCCTCCAGAAAATACTGATCTGAGATGATAAAATACATCTTCTATTTACTCACTCTCACTCTTTGCCAGGTTAAAGCTATTTTCACAAGTTTTCTCTTTTTACCAGGCTCTTAAGCCTTACCTATTCTATACTAAGTGTATGAATACTTAAAAGTCATAACTAGGCCCTCAAAAGCAACCCACCCCTCTAATAAGTGTCTCAGGTATAGGGCTGAAGCAAGGTCAGTTCCCTGAAAAATATGAAGTTTCACTGTGTGAGAAATGGGAACACAAATAATAAATCAGAAGAAAAGACTTTGATCCCATTATCATCTTTCATCTGAAAGACTGAAATTCACAGTCTTTCCACAAATCACTTCACTCGCTCTTAAATGTCCTCCGAAAGACTCTAAATGTCTTCTAAATTGAAGTTAATTGTTAAGAAGGATACGCTCAGGTGATCTATCATTAGACTCAGTGAAAATATTTGGCAATGCAAACCTCATTTCATCTGAGAATCTCAAGCCAATTAACAAGCGATCAGAGCTTATTCCCGTACTAGGAGGGGTAATCAGAAGCTCAGAGCATAAGACAAATACCGACTTCCCATTTCAGACGATTCAAATTGATTATTAAAAAAATTCCCCATCCCAAAACTAGCATATTGGAAAAAATAGCATAAGCTATTATTTGGTATGTAACAGCTATTTATCAATTCTCTTTCCAAAATCTCGTTTTATTCATAAGTTTATGTACATAAGTGATGATTACAAAGAGCAAACATACTCCTAATTTTTTCCTGAGATTTTTTTCTCCTTGGATCAAAATTAGAGTATCAGAAAGAATTCAGATAAGCCAGACACAGGACTGATACGTTTATAAAATTCACTATATCTTCTTGCCTTTGTTGTGTAGTTTATCCTCAAGCCCCAAACCTGAAGACCCATCTCTATTTTCATTGACTATATTATATTAGAAAAATTTCCCTGGCACTGTGTATTTTCAGTATAAATTTCTCTATGTCTGCCTGGCATAAGCTGACTTTGCCCAGTTAAAAAGTTAATAATAATTGGGAGGGGTGGTAAGTGAATATCCTGTTGCTTTAACACGCATTCACCCTCAAGGTAGCTAATGGTGAGTTTGGCAAGTCACAAAGTCTTAGAAACTATCACATGTATAACTACACCTCTCCCTTACACTCACCAAAACGGCCTTCACTGGTCCTGTTAGATCCCTGTGCTGAACTGCTCTGCAGTGAGACTTCCTGCCCAGTGCCAGCCCTCCACTCCAGCCTTCCTCTCCCTCTTCATCCTGATAGCAGCAATTTCAAGTTGTAAAGGATTAAACAGCTGTCCCTTTCCTTTACACATAAAACACACCTGGTTTCTAGGAACAGGCTTCAGAGTTGCATTTTTTGCCTGATGTCAGAAATGTTGAGGACTTCAGAGATTGTGTATGTCTATTCTCTGTCCCTTAACAATCCTATGTAAATTTTAAGATTTCTGGGACTTCCCTGGCAGTCCAGTGGTTAAGGCTCTGAGCTTCCACTGCAGGGGTCACAGGTTCGATCCCTGATCAGGGAAATAAGATCCCACATGCTGCGGGGCGCGGCCAAAAAAAAATTTTTTTTAAGATTTCTCTTTCTCCTCTTCCATCTTATCCTTGCTTCTCTCACTTCTGGTCTCTCAAATAAGTTGAATTTTTCCCTTTCTCTGTTCTCAGTATGTCTCCATAAACATCTTGACGTTGTGAGCACACAGACACACACACACACACACATCACAATGCTGTATAAGGGTTATGTGACTGTTCAATGTGTCACTAAAATTGCTGATATCGGTCTGTATTTGCGTCACCTTAAAGGAGGACCAATCAATTAACCCTTTTAAGTTCTGCTTATAACGAGTTACGGCAGTCAAAAAAGTGATGCACAATCCTTTAAACAATACTAATGTGTTCTTGTGAAAGGATGCATTGACAGTTTTACAAGACTGGAGTCTAGTGAAAGCAGGTGTACACAGCCTCACAAAAATGGCACTGCACCATGAGGTCTGAACGGAGATGCGAAAGTCATTTCATATGTTTGGCATTTGCAGAAACTCTGAGAAGCGAGGCAAGAGTGAAAAGTGATCTGCTGCCAAGATACAAGCACGGCTATTAGCCTTCTCACTATTCGCATGGCCACACCTGAAACTGATACGGAGTGACGTCACCTAACAGTTTAATTAACGCTTTTCCACGCTGCATTACATACACATTGGCATGAGCCGGGCATAGGAAAGATACTTAGATGGAGTGGTACGTAAGTTGTAGTTTAATCAAAGATGGAAATGTTATTTTTTAAATAACATTTAAAATTTGTTGTTCCTCACAGGTGAAAAAAAATTCAAGCACTGCAATCTCAATCGAAGGTGGAATGTAATCGTGGGATCCTAATGATAGAAGATTCTAACGGCAGCATTTGCAACTAAACTCTTAGAAGCAAATGAAATAATTCATACTTCTTTTCTGGGCCACACCCTCCTCTTTATTTTTTGTTTCCTGCTGTAGTTTAGACCAGCCTTTGTCCTTTCAAACATTAACTTGTGAGATAGACTAATGGCTCTCTCAATCACCCTTTACCATAAAGCACTTATAAACAAGGGCCATTAGAAAATCAGCAGAGAGGACAGGAACGAATTTACAGTTCTGTGAGGTGGTAGAGAAAGCCGTGATTTACATGTCAGACGTGAGCGGTGCTGGGGTCAGATGGCAGGTGAGGGGCTGGCTTCTGGGATGCCCGTGCCACACAAAGTCGAGTCACAAGAGAGTTGCAGATGCACCAACTATCCTGCAAAAACTCAGGAAGCAGCTCTCCAGACCAAAGAGCACCCCCAGAGACAACCTTCAAGCCTTTAACCGGGGTCTCCACCTGGGGTGGTGTTGCCTGACACCTGCAGAACCTCGATGGGCCACCACTCCATCTCGGGGCCGGGAATTCCCAGCTTCCTCGTCCTCAGCTCCAATGGCTGGTTTTACACCTGCTGCGGGGAAAGCCTCAAACATCTCAGCCACATTTGGAAGTAGTTCATTAAAGAGGTTCTAAATGCCTATTTTTTTTAATATTTTTAGAACACTCAGGAGTTTTATAGCACAGGAAAGGCCTATAAATGTAAAGTACTTTGCTAACAGTATATGGAAGGGAATTTTCAAATTAATTTTTAGTGCAAAGTGTTGCTTCTGAGGGTTTTTTAATTTTTATAGTGTTAGAGGTTACACTCATCATTTTATTAAAAGACTCAATTATATTTAACATGTATGGAGCACCTTTCCTTTGCAAGACGCTTGGCTGGGGATTCAAGGACGAATGAGAAGTGGACCTGTCCAGGAAGCACACAGTGTGGTGAGACACAAACACACAGCCACCCACGTACACTGTCAAGGTACATACGAGGCAGTGATGCCCTTCAGGGGAGGAACCGTGCATTCCCCAGCACAGTGGGAGTGCAGGGTTTGCGCTGTAAAGGCCATCTGGCAAGGTTTCAAAGAAGAGGTGGCGAGAGTTCTAGGCCTTAAAGGATGATTCAGAGTTCTCCAGAAAGGGCTCAGAGGGAGAAGTATTCCTGCTCCATGCTAGAGATACAGCTCCTGCAAAGGCCCAGAGACTGGAAAGCACAGATGCCCTTGCAGACCAGAAAGTTGGCTGTTGGGCCCCGAGTGGAGAGATGCACAGCTACCACCGTTGGTCACTGCACTTTGATGAACATCTTACCAGGAGACAAAGCTTGCCTTATCAGCACACATCTCAAGGGTTATGCAGTAGCAGACTGCATTACCATGGTGTTTTATTGGCCAAAGAACTCAAAGCATTTAATCCATAAAGAGCACCATCCCCTCCCCCTCATTCTCTAGCTCCTGCTTGGAACTTTTTGTTTTTTCTGGAAGTTTCTCTAGGTGATTGGAGGAGGAGGAAGAGAAGGGGGCAAAAATTCCTTTACAAAAAAATGTGGTATATTGAAAATGTTAACAAATATATGCTGTTTGCATTTTAAAAATATGTATATATATAAGATTTATATGTGCGCTAGAATCATCATGCCGTGTAGACAGCATGGTTTTGTAATGGCACCTAAGTTCAAAGTTTTATAATGGGCTTTGTTCAAGCCTCCATATACCTCTGTTTCAGTATACATACACATTTGGAGAAAATCTCACAAGATTAAATTTAAGGCCCTGTATGAATGTAAAGCCGTGAATGCACCTCAGCCCCGTGCCTCCACCTCCACCCAGTTCTTTGTAAATGCTACTCAATGAACACTGAATAGGAAACTAGTGACTGACAGCTCTCTCCCCAGCCAAGGGACTCTACTGTTGGAGCAGGCGTATCTTAGTCGAATATGTTTTTTTTTGTTTTTTGGGTTTTTTTAACATCTTTATTGGAGTATAATTGCTTTATAATGGTGTGTTAGTTTCTGCTGTATAACAAAATGAATCAGCCATACATAAACATATATCCCCATATCTCCTCCCTCTTGAGTCTCCCTCCCACCCTCCCTATCCCACCCCTCTAGGTGGTCACAAAGCACCGAGCTGATCTCCCTGTGCTATGCGGCTGCTTCCCACTAGCTATCTATTTTACATTTGGTAGTGTATATATGTCCATGCCACTCTCTCACTTCGTCCCAGCTTACCCTTCCCCTTCCCCGTGTCCTCAAGTCCATTCTTTACATCTGCGTCTTTATTCCTGTCCTGCCCCTGTGTTCTTCAGAACCGTTTTTTTTTTAGATTCCACATATATGTGTTAGCATACGGTATTTCTTTTTCTCTTTCTGACTTACTTCACTCTGCATGACAGACTCTAGGTCCATCCACCTCACTACAAATAACTCAATTTCGTTTCTTTTTATGGCTGAGTAATATTCCATTGTATATATGTGCCACATCTTCTTTATCCATTCATCTGTCAACAGACACTTAGGTTGTTTCCATGTCCTGGCTATTGTAAATAGAGCTGCAATGAACATTGTGATGACCATATGCATTTATTTGTCAAAACTCATAGAACTGGACACTACCAAAAAATATTATATGTTTTTAAATGAATAAAAACATTAAAAATTGTAAAATAATAATACATATTTTTGTGGACATATAGAAAATTCTTAGAATATGGAAAAAATAAAACTCAGAATCTCAAATTTATTTCTTTTTCAGTGTCTTCTTTTACAGAAATAAACTTTCTCTCTCAAACTGGAGCAAAGCTGTATATAGTTTTGTGTCCTTGTTTTCTTTTTTTTTTTTAACATCTTTATTGGAGTATAATTGCTTTACAATGGTGTGTTAGTTTCTGCCTTACAACAAAATGAATCAGTTATATATATACATATGTTCCCATATCTCTTCCCTCTTGCGTCTCCCTCCCTCTCACCCTCCCTATCCCACCCCTCCCGGCGGTCACAAATATGTTTTTAAGGATAAGACTGGAAGGCCATGTGCGTACAAGAAGGTGCATGTAGGCAGCACCTTTGTGGAAAGCCCATCTCCCCTCCCAGGCCTCTTTTGCTAAGATTCCGAGCACATGGCCTCCGAAACTACTGAACGGCTGAGGACAAGCAAAGACCTTTGCTGTCAGTCACTCCACTTCCACCACTGCCACTAAGGCCCATTTCTTGGGCTTTGCTCCCTCTTCAGTTCACTGCCCGGAGTGGAGTTAACGGGGACACGCTTCACCACCTCAGCCATTGGCGGGTGGTCTGTGCAGCACAGGCTGCCTGGCCATCCATCAAAGCAGGGCCTCCCAAGAGCAGCAGAATGCCAGCTTCCCACCACCAGCCCACCTCGACTAGCCCTTCTCGGAGCCCTGCCAAGGGAGGGTCCCTGCCCGCTCTTCCACGGGCCATCCAGACAGGTCCCAACACGACTGGCAGATGGAGTGACAGAGGCTTGTGACACTCTCCACACAGTGAAGAAGGAAACCTGCCTCCTTTCCACAGCAGGGAAAATACATGGGAACTTTCTGCCATGACCCCCGAGCCGTTTCCAAGTCATCAGCCACGACCGTGTCCCTAAGGGTGAGGGACAGCCAAACGCTGGGACAATACGATCTCCGCTCAAAACACAAAACACCTTGCGTGTGGCACAGGTGTGGGGAATTCTGGAGAAACAACAGCCTCAGGGATCTGCTGGGGCTCTGGAGCAGCTACCCTAGAAAGTCACCTGGGTTGGTCACGTGACCCACGGGGACGATGCAGTTTGAAGCATTTTTCTCTTAATCCCCACAAGGTATGGGGAAGGAAAACCTACTCTTCTGAAAATTCCACCCCAAAATTCATCTGTACGCTGCAGAGGGCTCTCAGGCTCGGACTCAAGGCCCTGGCTTCACATCCCAGCCTTGCCCCTTCAAGATCCTAAAGTGCTTTCCAGTACCTCCTTCACAGTCACCTGTATGTCACCTGGACCAGAGTCACTGGTCCAATGGTTTTCTTCAAGCACTAGCTTCTGTCCCTTCAATTCATTTTAAAAGAACAATTTCCAATGGAAAACCAGTATCATCTGCTGTGATACAGGAAATGGTATCAAGAATGAAAACTGAACAATGTTATTAAATTCTAGCTAAATTTTGTCACCCAACTAAGCCTCTGTCTTTATGCTGAATAGAGAAATTAGCACGTGTTCATCTGCATTTGTTCTTGCAGTTGTGAGAAGGATTAAAAGAGAGCTTGAAAGGAAATGACTCTCATGTCTTGGTTCAAGGCTGTGGAGTCCTGAGCCTGTGAACCCCCGAAATCACCCCGTTCTCCGTTCTGGCCTGCACCCCACACTCCAGGAACCACCATGCAAAGGATAGGGAAGCACAAGGGTGGGTTTGTCTCTTGTAGCTTTGTTTGCCTCTTTCCCATCTCAGGGAGCCTGACCACACTTTGGCTCTTGCTTTACCACCTACTTAGCACAAATTCCACAAGTTGCTTGAGTTTAGGGACCCTGTCTGCACCAGCACCGGGCTTGCAAGGGGAGCGCTCAGCTTGTTCAAGAGCTTGTAAATGCCGGTGGCCCTCACCTTTTCTCACTTACTCCTTCCCTTTCACTTCCCTAGCAGTATTCCAGGGAGGCAGTATTCAGAATAAAGCTACGCAGAAACCCGTTAGAGACGGCATGATATTCGTTCACTTAATTCGACGACACAATCCTCCACGCAAAATATTCCGTTCTCTCACCAGCCAGCTAGCATCCACGGATCAGGCAATACTTCTGAGAACAAATTACCTGTATAGCTCCATTTCACAGATGGACTCGCTCAAAGTCCAAAGAGGTAATAGAAGTCAGCCAAGATCACATACAAGGGGTGTTGGATTTAGAACTCCAGACCTCCAAGCTTAAAACTTTTGAATCACACAGTAAGGTTGGCCAAAGTCACAGCTCTCATGTGCAAACACACCAGAAAAGCTGTTCTATCTGCCAATATCACAGTTAAGTATTGTGTCCCTCAAACGCTTTGTGAAATTCACAGCAACCTATCTCAGTTAGCTCATCCCAAAGCTCTTTAGTTTTGTTTGGTTTTCTGAGGCCCTATCTGAATAACGGTTGTAAATCCAAAGTAAAAAGCTCATGTGTGTTTTCTGAACATTTTGTAGGATGCTTGCCTGTCCGGTGTTCTGTATTTCTTGGCCCTGGAATCTCGAACACTAGGTTCATTGTACTACACAATGGTGTCGACAAATGCTACGCACTAAAGGAGAAAAGCCATGGACCTATCATCTGCTTTCTATCCCGTGTAGCTTCCTAATCAATCTTTTCCTGTGATGACCTGAGGATGGAGGATACATTTAAAGCAACACAGAATTCTGTGAACGTTACCCATTCTCCAAAGGCATTTATTTTAAATCACAAAACAGGAAGTTCCAAGCCATTGAAACTCACCAGTATAGTTGCTTGAAAATCTTCTGGAACAACAAAACAGTACATGCCTATACAGGCGAGCAGACTATTATAAAAGCAGATGTTTTGCTCACTTCCAGCTCGGAGAAACACATTGTCAATTTAGTTAACATCCTCCGGTCGTTTGAATAGGCTTCTCAGGAAGTCAGCAATGATATAACTCAAGTACAGTATGATCCTTATGTTCCCATTCATCTCGTACTTGTACATCTGAGCAGAAGATAGATGTGAGTGTGTGTGTTAAATGAATTAGAAAGAAGAAAAATGCTGGTAGTTGGGTTACTCACCACTCTCACTCAAATGTCAACCCCAGGAGCGGGATTCAAGGAACAAAAAAAGGTGCTTGAAGGGCGGGGGCATCGTCATACATGGATTACATTCCTGCCGAGGGTTCAGCACTGCCTGTTCCCCACAGCAAGCACGGAATAAATCACCCCCACACTCACCCTGTGGAAGTCAACCCCTGGGAATATGGTCTCCAAAGTATCCCAGCCGCCAGTGTCGGGGGCCTTCATCTGCCTTTTCCAATGATCTGGTCTCACCGTGTCTGGGGCCAAGTGCCCATGTCTCAGGTCAGCAGACTCAGGAAGAGAGGTTAAGATTGGGGTCAAAATGGAGGGGCAAAAGGAAAATGAAGAAACAGTAAGACAAGGGGTGGAAACGAGGTAACAACAGTCAGAGAGGAAACAAGGTAAGATGGAAAAGGAAAAGAGGCAGGCAAACAGTTGTGACCCTGGGCAAATAGGGGTTGAGAAAAGATGTGGCCACGTGTCCACACAACAGTCCTGCTGCTGGTCGGAGAACCCTTCCACAGAATGGGATCACTTAGCACGTGCGCAGAGCACCGGCAGCCACAGGACGGGGACAGCAGGTGTAGGAACACGGGGACACGCTTTCAGCGTTCCTGTAGAAGAGAGCAGTTACTGCCTGAATGAACTTAGGTCCCCCCAAAACAAACAGGCTTCAGTCATTAAGCTAAGTATTCCCAAGTCTCCACTACACACACACATACACACACACCTTTGCCGGCAACAATATAAGTTTATTAGTCAGTGATAATAGGACAGGTTTTACCCCTTATTTACGGAGATTTTGAGGTCATGCTCCAGTATGTTTTTTTAAGCTAATATATTCATATAAGAGCATAGCAAATAAGTTTATCAAAGTCATTATTAAGCCCACACCCCCTGTTTTACTAACCTAGACTTTTGTTCAAATAGCTAAACTCTCCAACTTGATGATGTTAACCAAGCCACGCTGGTAAGGGTAAAGGAGGGCAAACAGTGCAGGGTAGAAGGGTCCTGCTTCCAGGCAACCTTCTTCTCTCTCCAAGACACCAGCGCCATCCAAGTAGCACCAGACCTGCAAGGCAGCCCGACATCAGAGGGATTTGAACAAAGGGCCAAAGGGTCTCTTTTTTAAACGTCTGTTTGGGGCCTTGCAAACCCAGAATTTAACCTTATGCTACTGGGGTAATGTTCATTTGGGAGTACTTAAGATTAAATTACCCTTAAATCACTTCTCTGTGCTAGACACACCCAACCCTTGGCAGTGAACCAGTCAGAATGCACCGCCCAGGACCCACTGTTCGAACCTGAAACTCGAAAGGCCTCAAAATCCAAAAAGCAAACACTTCTTCTTAATCACTTTTTTAACTCATCTGCTTCCTCTATCTCCAGCACATTGCTTTCCTGTCGGGTAGCTCCAAGTAGAAGTCAGAAGTGACGTGCTAGTCCAGGATGGGCTGAATGGAGGACCGCAGTGTTCTCGGGGCTGCAGCAGGTGCTAAGAAGGACACAGATCAGCCCACGTGGGCTCACAGGAAATTGCCCCAGGAGTGGGTAAGAGCATCACATCTGGGCCAGGCTGCAGCCCTGCCATTTATGAATGGTGTAACTTTGGCAAAATTATTTAACCGCTGTGCCTGTTTTCTCATCTGTAAAATGAGGGTAATGGCAATGCCTAGCTCATAGGGCTACTGTGAGAATTAAATGAGTTAATATACATAAGAGCTTAGAACAGTGCCTATTAGCTTAGAATATTATTTTCACTATTATTAGTTGTTACCATAACTATTCTTAGTTTATAAACCATGGATTGCTCCCTCTTGGCTACAAAAGTAAACACACCCCATGATGTGATTTTCAAGGTTTCAACCATCTGCCTTCAACCTACTTTTACAGCCTCATCTTCCACTACTACCTGCCATGCGCCATGTATTTAAAACCAAAGAGATGCTTTATCATTGCCTGGACGTAGCTCACAATTCCTTGACTCAGCTCATGCAATTTTCTCTGCATCAGCCCCCTCCACGTTTCTTTTTTTATTAAAGTATAGTTGATGTATAATATTATATAAATTACAGGTGTACAATATAGTGATTCACAATTTTTAAAGGTTATGCTCCATTTATAGTTATTATAAAATAGTTGCTATAGTCCCCGTGTTGTACAATATATCCTTGTAGCTTGGATCCCTCTTTCAAGACCATTCTCAAATACTACACATCCTTTTAGCTCGAATGGCCAAACATTCACTGAATACATAAAACTCAGTATCTCTAGTTAGTTCTATAGTTTCTCAGATGACATGGCCACCAAGTCCTTTATAATCTATTTCACCCTCTTTTTCACATACTTCAGTTGTCAATGTCCTTCTTCAAAAGTAGCGACCAACACTGTGTGCAGTGCACTGGATATGCTCTGACTAACCCAGAGTATAAAGGGGCAGACCATTTTCATAATTAATTTATTCCTTTATTGCACCCTGACATAATGCCAGCTTCTCAGAAGCCGCATGACATTCCCTAACTGATACATCGCTTCTGTTCAACTAGATATTCTTCACTTGAATCTTCTGTCAAGCCTTCCCATAATTACACCATTGATTTTTTTTCAAACCTAAATCAACAATTTTACATTTGTGTCTACTGAGTGGCACCTTGCAGGCCACAGGGCAGACTTCCAATCTGACAAAATAATTTGGAACACACTTTGTTTATCTTTTGCATTGGCTATATCTCCCAGTGAAGTCATCTGAAAAGCATTCTCTCTGCGTCATGGACGCCAATGTGAAATAATATAGGAACAAGGACAGATTATTGCAGCCATCAACTAAAGAGTCTCCTCAGCTTGACAGATCTACAGACCTTGAGATATGGTTATTTTATCAGCTGTCTAACTCACCCAGCCCACGTTCATGACCTTATTCACAAAGACATAATGACGCTTTATAAAATGCTTTTTTGAAAGCAAGGTTTTCAATGTCTGTACCATTCTCCTAGCAAGAATCTTTTTTTTTTTAGAGTTAGTGGTTATTTTGCTGTGACAAACATATGTGACTCCCAGCAATTACTACGCTTTTCAAATGCTCCAGAACAATGCCTGGACACATTTTTCATGGAATATAAAAAAGAAAATAGGAAACCAATAGGAAAGGCTCACAATTCAGTGATAGAAGAAGCCCAGAAACCCCAACCAGAATAGGGTATTTATTCTATGAAGTCTAAGTGTCAGATGAATTTTTGAATACAATGCAGCCACTCCTTAGCAGTTTATAACTGCCAAGCAGGACAGTACACCTCCTAGAACCTTTACACTTTCAAAGATTCTTAATCCCACCCCTGGTTGTCCTCCCAGATTGCATCAGGTGAGCCTTGCAGCAGTCTTGGAGGACTCAAGATCTCCTGTGCTCAGTCTCTTGATATTTTAGAGACTTTTCAGTCACAATTCCAGATTCCTCCCTCGAGTCTTCTTTCCACGGAGAAAGGCATCTTCCCATTCCCACCTTGATCTGTAGCAAACATGGACAACCTCTGAATAGAGTGAACAGTCTTGGATGACCAGACCTAGCCTGACACTCCAAACTGCGACCTGTTCATTTCTTAATAGACTTTGGTAAATAGTGTCCCAAAATGCTCCCCCATGAGCTATGAGCCCTGATATTCATGCCTTTGTATAGTTCCCTCCCCTTAAATCTGGGCTAGTCCTGTGACTTGTATTAGCCAGAAGCAAACAGCAGAAGGCGTGGCTTCAATGCGAGGTCATAAAAAGCCCTACATCTCGGGATGCTCCTCCGGCAATCCAGTCACTGTGCTGGGAGAAGGCACTTGCCAAATGCAAACACTCCAGTCAAGAACCACAGCTGAGGGGCTTCCCTGGTGGCACAGTGGTTGAGAGTCCGCCTGACGATGCAGGGGACACGGGTTCGTGCCCCGGTCCGGGAAGATCCCACATGCTGCGGAGCAGCTGGGCCTGTGAGCCATGGCTGCTGAGCCTGCGCTTCCGGAGCCTGTGCTCCGCAACGGGAGAGGCCACAACAGTGAGAGGCCCGCGTTCCGCAAAAAAATTAAAAATAATAAAAAATAAACGTTAAAAAAAAAAAAAGAACCACAGCTGAAAGTGAAATAAGTCAGACAGAGAAAGACAAATACTGGATGATATCACTTATACGTGGAATCTAAAAAATACAACAAACTAGTGAGTATAGCAAAAAAGAAACAGACTCACAGATATAGAGAAGAAACTAGTGGCTACCAGTAGGGAGAGGGAAGAAGAGGGGCATTATAAGGGGTAGGAGGAAAAAAAGGGTTATTCCGGGATTATATGAAATTACCTGTATGAAATGTTGAAAATTGTAGAGCACTATAGAATTTAAAGAATCTTTCATTCAAAAGACATGAGGAGAGCCACAGCTGAGCTCTGACAGCCGGGAGCCGTGGCCATTTGATCGAGCCATCTGGAATGTCCAGTTCAATATCTTCTAATGACTGCAGCCCCAGCCAACCTCTGACTGCAACCACATGAGACTCCAAGTAAGAGCTACCTAACTGAACTCCATCAATACCCAGAACGGCAAGAAATAATAATAAACTTGCTTTAAGCCACTAACTTGGGGGCTGGTTTGTTACACAGCAATAAAATCAGACACAACATGGAGTCTGCGGATGCCAGAGTCTACCCTATTCAAGGCCTGGAAACGCCAAAGATGACCCTGGGGTCCCAACAATTTACAACCAAGTTGCCTTGAGCCTCAGACATTAGAGGGCTACGACTGACTCCAAACTCTGAAATAAAGATCAACCAGAAGAAATGAACTCTAGGGCACTGTGTCTTAGAGACTGTTGGAGAATATCGCACAAGAGCAAAATCTTACTTAGTTTCAAATATACTCAACAGGAATTTCAATAAATCACAAATTTATTACATATGCTCTTTAAATTTTAAAAGTTTGAAGTAATTTCTTTTTCTAACTTTTAGGATCTCAATGGAATTGGAGAAGCTACTCTTCAAACTAAAAAAAATCAACAGCTGTTTACAACCATGGCTTCATAAAATATTTCAAATGTCATTCATTTGAAATTATTCCATACAGAGTATAAGTAAGGTAATAGGTATGCAATTGGGGTCAAAGGACACAGAGCCTTTAGCACATGCATAACCCATGGCACATGCAATCCAGTATGAAAGACAGACTCTAGACAAGTAGCAAATGATTACAACTCCCACATGGAGTACAGTAATAAAGAAGTGATGGCAGGGTAGAGGAAATTCTCATCAAAGAAGATCTCTGGAGAAGAAATATTTAATCTGACACCTGAAGGATAAGCAAAAAAACTATCCTGAAGGATAGTTAAAACCCTCATGTAATAGAAAATTATAGTGAACTGTATTTCTTTCCGTGGCTGCCTATGCTGTCAGAGCACTTAAAAGTCTTCTATGGGCATCTGGACTCATTTCTGGAATGTCTTAAAGCCTCCTCCCACTTAACTACTCATCATCTCTCTCTCTCTTCTGCTTTGTCTTCTTCCTTAAGACTCCCCAAATGCCGACTTAATAGTTTAGTTCTCACTCTACATAAAGCCTCTTTCTGTGACCCTCCTGCACACATTCTCCTCACTTCAGCCCCAGCAGGCCTTCTGCACATAACAGGCAGTGTCTATCTCCTGCAGTCATGTACCATGACCCCAAGGAAGACAACCCTGGCTCGAACCCCACCTGAGCCTTGGTCCTCACCTGTTCCTCAAGAGAGAGGAACCTGACTTCTTACAAGAATTCATTTATTTACTGGTTTAAAATATTCTCTGAAGTTATTTTTAAGTAACAGATGAACTTTTGAGCACATCAGTGAGTTCAATAGGCAATGGAGGACTCACACATCTGCTTCAGCACAAATCAATGCCTCAGTGACATCAAGACCAGGTCCCCTGGTGTGGCTGACATGGTTAGTAGCCTCCCAACACTCTCTCCATTCCTCTTCCTTTGCTCTGCATGGGTGGGATTAACATCTGTGGCAGAGTCAGCTGGCTGACCATCAAAGGCTCATGCTCCCTTCCAGTGTGGAGTGCATGCTGGGAAGCAGATACCCAGCCAAGGACCACACTGCACACCTCTCTCGACCTAAGAGGGGCTGTGTGACTACTTCTCACCAATGGGATGTGAGCAGAAGTGATGTGTGTCACTTCCGGGCTAAAGCGGTTAAGAAGCAGTAACTTTGGGAGCTCTGTGTTGAAGATGAACCAACTCTAAGATACTAAGATCTCTGAATAACCTCTTGGAGGTGAACCAATCATTAGGATTAGGAACATTTATACTAGTCTATAACATGACTGAGAAATAAATGTTTGTTTTATGAAGTCAGAGAGAATTTGGAATTTATCTGCTCTAGCAGCTGGCTTTCCTATATTAATATAACATCCTTCCAAGCTCCAGGGATGGGTTCTGATTTGGTTCAGAGATGGGCATGTATCCAAGGTCTGAGTCAATCAGTGCATGGTGTTCCTCCAGCCACAGAAGTTTCTTCAGAGGCTGACATAGTGCCTAAGTCAGTCCAATTAAAGGAAAGGTTATGATTTTTTTCAAAGTTTTAGAGAAAAGAAGCCTTCTCTCTCCTCCTGAATATCAATAACAAAGCACGTAGTACAGCATTCTGCATCAGTCTATGGGTAAAGCCAACATACAGAGGCAAGAAGAACAAATTGATAAATGGAGCCAGATAGCTAAGCAAACTATGCCAGCAGCATATAGGTTTTAAAGTTACATAAGCTAATAAATTTCTTTCATTTTTTAAGCCACTTTGTTTTTCTTTATTAACAACTAGTATCTTATAGGCATAGCTGATTACACGCAAAACTCCCACAGTCAATAAAAGAAAAAGAAATAAATGAAAACCAATTATATCATTAAATATAATTCAGAATTCACCGAATACATAAAGGATATGTACATATAGTACATGTAGGATATGTAATCGGTACATCAATGAAACCTTAGTCAAAATTCACAAATATTTATACCTATATCAGTCAGAATAGGCTGGGTTTAGCTGCTCTAACAAATAACTCCCCAAATCTCAGTGATTTATAACAAAAGTTTATTTCTTGCTAATATTATGCTATGTGCCTTATTCTGGGTCAACTATGACTCAGCTCCATCTTTCCTCTAGGCCCTAACCTGCTAAAATAGCCTCTATCTAGAACATTTCTGCTCTAGTGACAGAGAGAAAAGGCAAATCACGGTGAGCCACATGCTGAATCTTAAAAACTTCTGTCTGTTCACATGTATCAGTCAGAACAAACCTAAGGTCACAGGGTAGGGAAGTATAATCCTCCCCCAGAAAGAGGCAGTGAATATTTACTTTGAACAATATTCAAATATTTTATTTGAACAACAAAAGTCTGCCACAGTACCTAAAGCTGATAAACCATATATTACCTATTAAAGGAATAAAGACCCTAAAGAATAATCGGAACACAACCTTAACATTCATTGGCCCACAGATCAGAATCTGACAATAAGTTCATCCACGATTGAAAGAAACCAGGCCATCAATAAATAATTATTGAAAAGTCCTTTCCAGAGGCTTCCCTGGTGGCGCAGTGGTTGAGAGTCCGCCTGACGATGCAGGGGACACGGGTTCGTGCCCCAGTCCAGGAGGATCCCACATGCCGCGGAGCGGCTGGGCCCGTGAGCCACGGCCGCTGAGCCTGCGCGTCCGGAGCCTGTGCTCCGCAACGGGAGAGGCCACAACAGTGAGAGGCCCGCATACCGCAAAAAAAAAGCAACAGAAAAGTCCTTTCCAAAACATTGTCTTTTACTATTCTAAAATTTTGATGGTTACTACTGAGATGCCAGTCAGTAGAGGGCAAAACCAAAAAAAAAAATCAATACCTTAATAGAATTTGAGGAGAAATCTATCTACAGGAGAATGTCCATCTCTCCACACTATTCTGATATTTGATTTTACTTTGGGGGCCCCTCATCTATAAAGGTAGGTGGTGATAGTAGCAGCTTTACAGAGGACATAGGACTGAAGAGGAGGATTTTACTGAGAATTTCAGAGTGCCAGGCGTAATACAGATACAATCTCACAAGACAGCACAACACCTCTATGAGGTAGGTGGTCTCACCTCTGTCCTACAGAAGTGAAGTTGATGTCCAAGGCTGCAGAGCTACTATAAAACCCCAAAACCTACACCTCCCTTAAGCCAGGGTTTGCTAAAGCAGAGACAAGATCTGACCTCACCCAAATTGTGAAGAGGTGATTCCAAGCTTACATCATTCTCCCTGGCCCAATGAAAGCCCTCACTTGGAAGAGATCAGCCATCCGTGGGAGAGAAAGATCAACATTCTCCTACAGACCCCAGGAAGCTTTTGACCAACCACCTGAAGCCCTGGCAGTGACATTCCAGGCTCCACCGGCAGGAAGAATCTGCACTGGGTGAGCAGAAGTCTTCCCATGTAGGTGCCTTGCCCCCTGTGATGCTAAAGGCCGCCCTGAGATGGGAGATAAGGAAGATGGGAGAGGGGAAGAAAATGGGAGGAAATCTATTCACTGATCGAGAAAGACTCATTTGGTGAAAACCCCAGACCAGAGCAAGACTGAGGAGTCAGGAGGCCAGTTGCTGAGGTCTAAGGGGGTGAGCTGGAGTCACAGCAGTGACAAGAAACAGGAAAGCACTTACAGTTATCTCAGGGCACGGCAGGCTGAAAGAAAATTAGTCAGTGTACCGACTGCTCTCTATTTTCATGGGGCATAGATCTGGGTGAGTCAGCACTTCTGTGTGACTTTAACCCCATGAAGCCAACTGCTTACTGATAAGGTTGTACCTTCTGTACTCCTGTGCAGTGGGGAGACTTGGCCCTGTTCATCAAAGGTTTCACTGCATGTCTGTGGTCAGCCTTTCATTTTCCCTGCAAGTTATTTTATGATATATCTGTAATCTGCAGTTATGGGGTATTATCACAAGTGTTTGATTCAGAAGAGCTAGAGGACCATGTTGGCTAATTCAATACCAACGTGTACGCTATTTTTCAGCTAACAAAGTACTTTCCAGTATATTAACTCATTAGAAACTCCTGCCAATTCTGCAAAATAAGTATTCTCACTCCCACTTTACCAGTAAGAAAACTGAGGTTGGGGGCTATTAACAATTTGTCCATAGTGTCATAGCAAGTGGCAGAGGCAGAATTTGTATTTAGATCTTCTGACAAAGAGACATGGCCCTCAAGAAAGAAATTCAGAAATAAGAGAGGACAGGGCTTCCCTGGTGGCGCAGTGGTTGAGAGTCTGCCTGCCGATGCAGGGGACACGGGTTGGTGCCCCAGTCCGGGAAGATCCCACATGCCGCGGAGCGGCTGCGCCCGTGAGCCATGGCTGCTGAGCCTGCGCATCCGGAGCCTGTGCTCCGCAATGGGAGAGGCCACAACAGTAAGAGGCCCGCGTACCGCGGAAAAAAAAAAAAAAAAAAAAGAAATAAGAGAGGATAATTGTGGGAATGCATTGGAATGGAGAAGAAGGTCCATATGACAGCTGTAAAACTATTTCAAAGAGAAATGAAGATAAATTAGAATTAAGCTGTCTTTTAATTATACATTTACCAGTGATCCGTCACTGGGAAACAACTAATACATAGAGTATCAATTTCCAGTAAATATAAATGGCAAATAAGGCATTTAATGAATTGCAAATGACAGTGTTTCTAAAAGTAGTTATCAATCACGAGTAAGGGCCTTCCTATTTATTAGTCATATATTTCATTTCAGAAAAGAATCTAACAGAATGGCTTAAAGAGGGTCCAAGGATGGTGCAGATGGTGACTGGGAAAGTAGGCATGAAAAATAAAACTTCTGCTTTATCCATTTCAAACGTGAAGGGAAGACAAGGGAGAAGGAAAATATTCGCAAATGGGTTTTAAAAATCGCCGCGTAACTGATGAAATGTTAAGAAAATTGCAAATTCATCAACTAAAAGGTATGTTCTTGGGCCAACTAAGAACAAAGAAAGTGAAAAGGAAAGACTCTTGGCTAGAAGTAAAGAGCAGCTCAGAGAAGACAAAGAGAAAAGGACAGAGGGCTGGAAGAGTCTCCATGGTTATGGAGAAGCCTCCAACATTGCCAAATTTCCCCAGAGAGGAAGCCCATCAATTCACGTGGTCTCAGGTATTTTCCCTGACCAGAGTTTTATTCAAAACAAACGTCAAAAGAAAAAGTACTCTCGCACTCCCTTCCCCTACCTCATCCAAAAAAGCATTACGTGCCTTTGGTCAACGGACTGATTTTAGTATCATTATAAAGTCTTAATAGTTTGTTCTGGATGTGCTGGTAACCCACCATTCAAAGGATTCGGGGCAGAGTGAAGTTATCAGGGGCCATAAACCTAATAGCGTCTCTCGAGCTATTACAGAAGGCATGGTGCAGGAAAGAAATAACTGTCATTGTAAAACTGGATAAAAGAAATCAGAGCTGTAAGGAAGGGTAAGAAATGTCTACAAATGGTTACCGTAATTGGCCAATCAAATTTTGCCTTTCTTCTAATTTTTAAATTACCCAATTATTTTACCCACTTATATACCAGGGTGGAAATGTCTGCAACCGACTCTGAAGCAAACCAAATTGCCTTTTTTTCTAAAGAGATTGAAGGATTCAACTTCTCATTCAAATAACGTTGCATATTTATGAGGCCAGAGTCTAATTAAATTACATCAGTCATCAATCTGCTTTTGTTAAACCTCCTTCACACAGAACTGTTAATAGAGATGTGTGAATCCCCAAATATGAATGTTTAAGTCTTGAGCCCTGAGCACTGTGTTTTCTAAACAGATCCTCTTAGAAGCACGTCCGGTTTGCTCCGCCTTGCACATCCTCTCTCTCCCACACACCTATGTTTTTCTTCCACAGTCTTGCTTCTGCCATCCAGCCTCCCACCTCACAACTCCCATAATCCGAACGGCAAAAAAGTGTGAATGAGCAAAAACCAATTTTGTTATTACTACCATTTCCTTCTGCTTACTCTCAAAACAGAAGCTGCATAAGGGAGAAATCAGTCACATATAAAATTATTAAAAGAATCTTTCATACAAAATCATTCCCCAAAGGGAAGCTTCCTAAACATTAACTGAGGGCCCCGTGACAGCTCTGTCCTGGCCTTGGGCCTTCTTCTCCTGGGGAATCTTCTATTTTATCTCAACCGTATTTAAGGAGATCTATAGCAGAAACAATATTTACCAATGAGAATGAAATGAGTGATTTCTGCATAGTGAAAAGGATGGCCCTCTGCTAAAGATATTCCACTCCCAGAAAATAAGTTACAAAACTTCCCCTGATAGCAAAGGGGATATGCCTTCTGGTAGCTAAGAAATCGCTTCCCTGTTCCACGCCTCGTCTTCCTTATTTCAAGCCTCAGCTGCAGAATAGAATCATTCTATTTTCTCTCGTTGACCATATATTTTGCTGCAAAACCCCTCTTGCACTGCAGCTTATAACGCTCTTAAAATACACAGATTATCTCAAATATGTGTGACTCTATAGCCCCACTCCTGAGGCTAGAAAATTATACTCTCGGTTCCTAGCATTTTATATTTTATGTTCATCTTACACTGGCATTATAATCAAAATAAACATTCAAAAGCTCTTATGAAAACATGGCTTTATTCTCTTTTTTTAAACGTCTGAACCACCTTATCCCTTTACACCTGGTTCGAAGAAAATTCTAACAATTGGAAAATGCAAGTGATCATTTTGAAAGAAAAAACAAAGGGGCAATTAGAGTAATCGTTGTTGAAATAAGCAGCAGAATCCAAATGAAATTCCTCAGAGGATTTGGGCATCATGGTTAATAATTTTGAAACGTACAACTTAAACTAAAACTGAAGGAGGGACCCTCAAGTGTCCAAAGATCCACACAAGAACACATTTTATGGGCTTCCCTGGTGGCGCAGTGGTTGGGGGTCCGCCTGCCGATGCGGGGGACGCGGGTTCGTGCCCTGGTCCGGGAGGATCCCGCGTGCCGCGTAGAGGCTGGGCCCGTGAGCCGTGGCCGCTGGGCCTGCGCGTCCGGAGCCTGTGCTCCGCAGCGGGAGAGGCCACAGCAGTGAGAGGCCCGCATACCGCAAAAAAAAAAAAAAAAAAGAACACATTTTATAAGTACACACTCATGCCTTGCTGCCGGCTCAATCCTGTCTTTCAGTAAAGCCATTCTCCTTCACCACAAGTGCACACAAACGTCTATGTTTCTTCACATGGTCTGTTTTGGTGTCCATCCCACTGAGCTCAACGAAACCTCCAGAACCACTGGGCACCTTGAGCCAATGTGCACTCAGGTGCAACTGAACATACCTGGACCATCCAACAACATCCAATACGTTTATTTAATGCATCTTCCTGTATAAGGAAGTGAGTGACTGATAGCATTTATTAAAACCAGCCAAGCATAAGGGTCACTGGCATTCAACATCCAAACTTTCTAAAATATAGGGCAATTCCAGCCTGAAAACCTACTCTGCTTTCTTAACATTCCTGGCCTGAGACATCTATTTTTTTACAATTCATTTTCCGTTTTCCCTGCTTGCCTTCTCTGGAATTTCCAGCACTCCCTTTGCATGGGAAGGTTAGTAGAGCATTTGTGTCTGGGATTTCTAGAAAACCAAAAGACAAAAGAAACTAGCAATATTAAAGGGCTCTCTCACCAAGCAGCTGGTGATTCTCTTTTTGTCTGGGTTGTTTTTGTCGTTGTTTTTTAATCTGAAAAACACTACTGTCTCCTTAGAAATGGCTACCAGATCAAAATGGTCAAAAAGATATCACAGCTCCTGGACTCAAAAGATCATCCATCCTCTGTGATGAAGTCTCCTCAACAGTGGCCTTTCACAACTAGAAAGCTCTTATATATTACTGATACAAAGGTCAGAAATCATACGCAGAAAGCAAGTTCATGGAGCCAAGTGCTAAGAAAATATTTCCAAATTCCAATTCTGTGCCTGTAAAAACAGAAAGGAGGCCATACCTTAAAACATATACAGACCTGGAATCACCCCCAAAGATAGCATTTGGAGCCACCTTACTAACTCTGCTACCTCCCCCATTCTTTAATCAAAATGACCCCCTTCTTCCCAGTTTCTTATATCCAGGACTCACTGCTCCCCACTCCCTGAGCCCTACCCCCCGAGATTCTGATTTAATTGGTTTGGGGTAGATCCCAAACATTGGTATATTTGAGCTCTCCAAGTGATTCTGTGCAGCTACATTTGAATCACTGTATCTTCTCTTAATTTGTCCACTGCCTTCTTCCCCAAAATAGAAAACAAACCAAAATTTTAAAAGCAAAGGACTAGATCTGAGACCTTATTAGCCCTCCACTTATTTCAATCCCACAGATTACTCAATGATGCAACTAGCCAAATACTTCATTGCAAGGTCCAAGTGATTTGGATACTAAAACAAAGTCGAGGATGGGTGAACAGGACTTGGTTTTAGATGTTGTGCACAGAGGAAAGACTCGTAAAGTTGTGGCTTGCTTTCCTTGCCTTAAAAATACACTGGTGACCTTGGGCAAATGTACAGTCACGGTGCATTGTTCAGAAAATGTGAATCTGAATCCAGCACCATTCACCAGTAAGTTGTAAGGTGCTGAATCCAGCACCATTCACCAGTAAGTTGTAAGCTTGTGATTTCAGGTAATGAAGTAATGAAGCCTCTCCTAAATCATCCATTGAACAAAGATTTGTAGAGTTCCCTAAATAAAAATAAAAACATAAAGTGATGGAAAACCACACTGCAGATGACTCTGGGAAGAAAGTGGAAGACAGGAGATAACCAGCCGTTGTCATAGAGAAGATTACTCATATAAACTGAGGCAAAATTCCTCTTTACTAAGCGTTGTATGAAATCATCTCTTTAAATGAAGGTGTCCTCTAACCAAAATCTTATTACCCTTATGAGCTCTGGAATGCTCCAGCAACGTAATGTTCCACTTTTATTTCTGGATGAAAAAAAAATAAGGCAGTGGAGTGTTCAGATTAAGTTCTTAGGCTTTGGTGTAAAGCAAATCCAGACTGGATCCTAGCTCTGTGCTCGGAACTGAGGGGCCTAGAGCAAAGGACTCACGTGTCCCCAGTGCCCTCATTGCAAAACCAAGATAACAATATCGCCTACCTCACAGAGGTGTGAGAAGTCACCTCATAACACCTGAACACTCAATAATCTTCACTAGTACTGACATTTGTTGTTGTTGTAAATTATCCCCATTTTACAGATGAAGCAACTGAGGCACAGAGAGGATAAGTAGTTTGTCCATGGCCACATGGCTTGGCAGTAATAGAGCCAAGATGTCAGCCTAACAATGTGGCTGCAGAGTCTACATTCTTATTCCCTCCCTAGCTTTTTTTTTTTTTTTTTTTTCATTTTGCAGTACGCGGGCCTCACTGTTGTGGCCTCTCCCGTTGCGGAGCAGAGGCTCCGGACGCGCAGGCTCAGCGGCCATGGCTCACGGACCCAGCCGCTCCGCGGCATGCGGGATCTTCCCGGACCAGGGCACAAACCCGTGTACCCTGCATCGGCAGGCGGACTCTCAACCACTGCGCCACCAGGGAAGCACCTAGCATTTTTAATATTCTATAATTTTTAGAAGCACATTAAATTTACACAGCTTATTACAACTTACAAACGCTTACACATATGTCCTCTTATTTTTAGCATTACTAGTCTGGAGGAAGCCAAAGCAGAGGTAGTTATTGCTCTTATCTTATACTTGAGGATACTGAGCTCAGAGAGTTAGAACCCTGCCCAAGGACACCAGGCTGACGAGTAGCAAAGTTGAGACTCAAACTATGTCCTGACTCCTTGGCCAGCATCACCCATCAGAAAACAGGCCATGGTACCCAGAATATTCTGGACTTTTGAGCTGAACACACATAAGAAAAAAATCAGAACCTATCTTCAAAGTAGATAGGGCACCATTGTAAAGCAATTATACCCCAATAAAGATGTTAAAAAAAAAAAAAGAAAAAAAAAGTAGATAGGGCTTAAAATGCTGCAGAGAGCATTTTCTTCTTAGTGAAGTTATTACTAATTGTCAAGTCTACATAATGAGATGTTATGATGCCATCCAGGCAAATCAGGCAAAAGCGATAGAAGGAAATAAATGGTGGTGGTCCATACACCCTGGAAGCAGTGTACAAGTCCTGGCCAATGCCACAGATTCACTTGGAAGGTTTCCTAAGGTGCAGCTCATCGTATTAGGTATCAGAGTATTTTCTTTTCTTGAGAGTAAAACCTTGGTGACTGAGAGATTACCATCACTCAAGGGCAGGAAGACAGATCTGATACATAGATCATGAGGCCCTTTGAAAGCCCTGGATGGATATCGCTTTTTACCTTGACATTTCCCACCCCCTTCAGTTTCATCTACCCAGTAATTTTAGGTCAAAGAAACAAAGATACAATGCTACTTCATGAGTCAAACAACATCTATGCTGCTGTTTTAATGTTGCAACATTATCAACAAGGATGCTTAGATCACTAGCATCTTATGCATTCAGGCACATGGGGAGCTTGCTCAGGATTTCAAACTGTGCCCAGCGGTAACGATGTTGGATGCACTGATTTCTCTGCCAAACCTAGAGGCTGGAACATTAGCTCAGACACATACACACAGCACAGCACGATGTTTAGTCCTGTCTGTCTTTGGGTAGCACTATCTTCTACCAGATGGAAACTGAGGCTAAAAGCAAGATGCACCTTTTGAACCATGCAGACTTCAATTTGGGCATAAGATCTTTGCTCTCAGACACAGCTACAAGTGGCAAGGAGTTGGAGGAAACCCTTGGAGAGCCTTGAAAAAGAACTTCTTCTTGAACTGTGATTGGAAAGTTTGCTCTAGCTGCACAAGGGATAAAATACTCTAAACTGGTGAGGGTGGGAAGAGCATTTTGCCCAGGTGCAGACCAAGGCTATGGGGCACACACCTCAAGCACTCTGCATCTTACTCCGTTCCTGCCATCAGCGTTTCCCTAACTACAGACAAATGTGATGGGTGGACCTTTCAAGAAATATTTTATTGTTCATCTAATATACAAATGCCCGCCATCCTAGGCATTTGAACTCTCAGAAGCTAAATTTAGAAATAGGTCTTTAAATGCATTACACACATGCAAACTTTTAACCCTCAAATTTGAAACACGTTTTTTTCTGAGCTTAGAGGGTTATTGGTTAAAGAATTTTTTATCAGAATAGATGTGAAACGAGGTACACTGTCAGTCACATACCACTGTCCAGATCATTGTGAGTCAACTGTACTGAAACCATCTATCCACATGTTCTGTCTCTCCCAATGGACTGTAAGTTCCTCGAGTGCAGGAAACCGATTTTATTTCTCTTTGTATACTCAGTGCCCAACGCAGTGCTTGGCTCCGGCTGTTAAATAGGTGCTCAATAAATATTTGTTTAACTGGACTGAATTATGTGTTCAGAAACCTAATTTGTTCTCTGATGCTGCCACCTACCTAGTGTTTACAGATCAAACCCAAAACTCCCACTCCCTCCATCTATAAAGGAAGATACACAAAAACCTTTGTGCTGGCCCCTAGGCTGTGGAGCCAGCTAAAAGTTTACGTGGTATCTGTAAGTGCATTCTACAAAATGAAACCAATGACAATACTTTTACACCTTGTCTGCTTCTGCCCTAGGTTAGAGCACCAGGGAGATTGAATATGCCAGCCATAAGTGTCAATATGCCACACTTCAAACACTTAATATACATTCTCCTCTCATCACTCTCTGCTCACATGCCACCTCCTCAGAGAGGTCTTCTCCAACCACCCTTCTAAAATAAGTCCTGGCTCCTCTCTAGCAAATTACCCTACTTTAATTTCCTCAATACCACAAGTCAACGTCTGGAAGTATATGACCATACACATTTATTTCCCCCAGAATGGGAGCTCTGTGTAGGCAGGGGCCTTGCCTCTGTGTGTGTGTGTGTGTGTGTGTGTGTGTGTGTGTGCTGCCACCTTCCCTTCACCTAGAATTACAGGCATTTGATAAACAGTTGTTGAATTAATGGATAAGAGATAGTCACCAACAGCAAGTGTTTATAAAGGTATAAAGGCCTGGTTTTGTTTTCAAGTATCTTGAATGGAAACCACATCAGCATTAACACGTAAGTAATTTAGCGAGGCAAGCAATGACCTCCACATCTGACAGGTATTAAGAGAAATGAAGTACGGTATTATTTTCAAATAGGAGACCCCCAATACTTGGAATGGCACTGCAGCTTGTTGGGTATATGGCTTCACAATGTTAACAGTATATGTGGAGAAGAGTCAGGCACAGGATTCAGTATTCCAGACTCATGAAACCACAATGTGGTCATTGATGAGCAGCAACAGGCACACAGTGATCTTTCTCTCAGTTAGTAAACCATTGTCAGGGGTATGTTTGTCAAGTGCTGATGTTCAATATTTTCAGGACAGTGAGTGTTTCTAGGATTTTGTTCATTGTGCCTTATATATACTAGGCATTCAATAGCTAGTTATTGAGTTGATTTGATTGATTTCATTTCAAATATGCTTTGAAAATGTTAACAAGAGTAATGCCCCATGGAACAACTTTTATGCATCCATGAAAAAAAAATTTGAATTTGGAACAAATACTGTACTCTAAGGAATCAAAATTGCAAAGTAAATTAATTCTTAAAAAGATTTATATGACTAAATTTTGATTCCTTGAATGATGCCTTTTCAAATCCAATCTAAAATGTCTAGTGTGTTTTTAGTCTAATATAATCCAATGAGCTTTAATAAGTAAAGTTGTTCCCACTAGAACCAAAACCCAGCTATTCCATTTTTGTAAACTTCTGTGTAAAGGAATGGGATGAACTAATTTTTTCTGAATTTTTTATATTTAATCAACAACATCCTTGCCAAAGAAAACCACTTTTCAAAAGTCTCTCTAGCCTGGTTTATAACTTATAATCAAAAACTAGAATTTTGCATCTGATGGGCTCTAGTGTGTAACATTATACTGTCATATTTTTGATGCTATAGTTAAAAGTAAGAGACAGTTTCCATTATAAAACTTTTCCCATAGCACGCTTACCCAGAGAAAATCTTTCCAATTCATAGGTTAGAAATTATTGTGGGTAATTTTTTTAAGAACACGAATAAATTTTTGATTGGCTTCCGATAACCTTCTGCATTTATCTAGTCCCATCAGTTGGTTTAAGCTGTATATACAGGATAGGACAGAGTGATAATAATGTACATGCAAAGAAATCGTAATTTAAAAACAAAAACTTGAGATTTGAAACCCCGACAACTTACTTGTCCTTATCCAGTTAGGGGTATGTGAATTGATTTCAGCTATAGCCTGTTCTGAGCAGCAGCAGAAAATGGAAATGGGCATAAATATGAAGTCCAGAACAATCCAGGAAGCTTGAAATATCAGTGATATATCACAGTGGATCTCACAAAGATGTACCTTAGCTCTGGCTTTGACCCTTGGACCTCAGTGGGCAAAGATGCCTGGAAATCTGATCTGTCCTGACAGGGTGAGGCAACCCTCCATGACCTTCCCAAAGCCCCACTGTGTCCACGGCTCAGAGGCCAGCACACTTCACCCTGAACTGTGAGCTTCCTTTAATTGTACACTTCACTTTCATTTTCCCTTAGAGTCCTGGTTTGGGGAACTTCTCTGCCCTGTTCTGAAAACGGGAAACTACTCAAATGTCATCCATAGGGGAATGGTTCAGTAAAATGTGTCACGTCCAAACAGTGGAGGATCTGCTGCCTTTAGAAGAACGGGTTAGATTGATACATAGTGACGGGGAAGGGTCAAAGGTATATGATTAAGTTTTTAAATAGAAAAAAGCAACTCGCTGTAAAAAGTTATAAATTTATATATATATATATATATATATATATATATATATATATATACACATATATATGCTAATAGATGCACCACACTAAACGGTGTATAGTAGCCATCTGCAGGCAGTGTGTGACAAAAGAGGGTAAACTACCAAGAACTTCCATTTCCTGTGTGATAATTTTTGCAGTTTTTAAATTATTAGAACAAGTATAAATTTTGTAAGCAGAAAAAATATTTCTAAAATAATGAAAAAAATATTGATAAAGACTTAAAAGACGTTATATAACAAACATAGTAGGGTACAGCAAGTCTGGTCACATGAGTGAACCATTATAATACCTATGGCTGGAATTTAGAAGTCCATGAACCACTGAAATTGCATGAAAACTTGTATGCAGATTTGTATTTTCTAGAGAGAGACCTCATACCTTTTATCACATTCTTGCAGGGGTCTGAGACCCAGAACAAGGTTAAAAACCATGATGCTTCCAGATACAAAGATAGTTGCTCAATCCCTCCATTTTTGTTATCATCTTATCATGAAACACTTTATTACTAAATTTCATAGCTCCTGCCAAAGGTAAAGTCTATAATCAGCACCAAAGTATAAAATCGTGGTTCTTCCTACTGTATGCACTCGATCTGCGGTGACCTAAATAGGAAGGAAATCTAAAAAAGAGGGGATATATGTATACATATAATTGATTCACTTTGCTGTACTGCAGAAACCAGCACAACATTGTAAAGCAACTGTACTCCAATAAAATAAATAAATATGTAAAATAAAATTTAAAAATCGTGGTTCTTAGTCTCTTCCCTTATTTAAAGGGCCTCCTAATGCCTTAAAAGCAGTTCTAAGAGCAGGACAAAAAGTCACACCCCACTGATTAAATGTAATAATGCCATTTTCAGCCATATGCACAGACCTAGAGGTTGTCATACTGAGTGAAGTACGTCAGACAGAGAAAGAGAAATATCATGTCATATGGCTTACGGGCAGAATCTTAAAAAAAATGATACAAATGAACATATTTACAGAATAGAAACAGACTCACAGACTTACAGAACGAACATATGGTTTCTGGGAGGAAGAGTGGTGGAGAGGGATTGTTAGGGAGTTTGGGATTGACATGTACAGGCTGCTGTATTTAAAATGGATAACCAACAGGGAACTACTGTATAGCACAGGGAACTCTGCTCAATATTCTGTAATAACCTAACTGGGAAAAGAATTTGAAAAAGAATAAATACATGTATATGTATAACTGAATCACTTTGTTGTACACCTGAAACTAACACAACACTGTTAATCACCTATACTCCAATATAAAATAAAAAGTCACACCAGGCTGGTCTTGGGAGAAGAAAACTTCTAACAGGAACTGAAACCCTGCAATCATTCAGAGCTTGAGGACAGTTATCCAAGGCACAAATAGCCCTGTTTTCTCCACAGAGATGAGAGATTTGTAAAATGGTGGGTGGGGGAAAGGGGTGTAGGGATTCAAGGGGAGAAAGACATGGTTGCATCTGAATTAAGGGGGCCCCATTGGGTGGGTGGGATTAATTTGATCAGTTAAATAAGATTTCATGCAACATCATTTTGTCAGCCTTAAACTGAAAGAGGCTTTCATTATAAATGAACATTAAAATATGCAGCAAAATTATTGTTGCTATGATCTCTATTAGTACTGCCTGAATTAGAGTTAGAATTTATCTAAAAACTGGGCTTCTGGTGACCTTTGTGAAGCTGACTACCCCCAAGTCCCTAGGAATTACATGAGTCCACAAACTGTTTCACCACCTCTACCTCGATTCCACTGACAGTCTCCAGAACCAGGTACAGTACAGAGTTTGATAAACCTTAAGATCAAATGTGGATCAATAACAATTTGTAATTTAAGTGAGAAGCCATGGGTTATACCTGCACTGGCAAAATGAGTAGCATTTATTGGTGAAAATTAGGAATAATACTCTACTTTCCAAATGTGTTTTCCAGGGGGTTTATCACTGTCAAAATAAGCCAACTGCGGATTTAGTATGCAATTAAAGTGTCAAATATCCCAGAATGCTAGTGCTGACATTACCTGACTACGAAGGTTTTACAGGCAAAGAAATTGAAGGGGTTCACATAATCCACCAAAGGCCATCGCTAAACACCATCACCTAACTATACTGATATCTGCCATATACAAAACATAGAAACAGGCACTGTACAAAACAGAAATGGACTCTCCAGGAGTTTTACAGTTTAGCTCGAAAAAGAAGATACAGTTAGTGAAGACAAGGAATTTATAACAAAATGCCCAAATGATGATAGGTAAAGATAATTCCATACTATTGGAATGAAAAGACATAGAGAAAGCACGTCTACAGGAGGGATGAGGATGAACCTCATGAAGAAGGAAGGGTTTAAACTAAATCTTAAAGGAGTTAGATATTGATGGTCAAAGTACAGTATGGGTAGGTCTACAGAATATGGCAACATCGTGGCCAAAGGTTGGAAATGGAAACACAAGACTGGGCTGACAAGAGAGTGAGAGAAGTAAAATGATTAAACGAGTCAGGTTGAATGGACTAATTTGGATAAGGAGACAAATAAGCCTGAAAATTTTATAAAATAATAATCAACATGTTCTTAGTATATTTAAAGCACTTTAGGGCTTCCCTGGTGGCGCAGTGGTTGAGAGTCCGCCTGCCGATGCAGGGGACACGGCTTCGTGCCCCGGTCCGGGAAGATCCCACATGCCGCGAAGCCGCTGGGCCCGTGAGCCATGGCCGCTGAGGCTGCGCGTCTGGAGCCTGTGCTCCGCAACGGGAGAGGCCACAACAGTGAGAGGCACGCGTACCGCAAAAAAAAAAAAAAAAAAAAAAAAAAAAAAAAAGCACTTTAAATGCATTAGTTCATCAAATCCTCACATGAAGTAAATATCTTCAGTCTATAATTAAGGAAACTATGGCACAGAAAAATTAACTGGCTCACCTTTATTTCACCCAGTTAGTAAATGGTGGAGTCAGGATTCAAAGCCAGGCCAATCTAACTCAGAACCTGGGCTCAGAATCCCCATCTGACTCAAGAGTGGGAGGTCCTCAAAGGCCGGGCTAAAAATTCTGGGCTTCAGTATCAGGTGTAAAAATTGGGAGCTGGGTATCTCATAACCCTCGTATAATGCTTACAAGCATGGTTCATCACTACTCTACAAGCATTGCTTTACGTGATGATTTTTCCAACAATGTTAACTGAAAGTAACAAGTATTTATTGACCAGTCCCTTGACTGTAGTGCTGAGTTAGATATTATAGAGTTCTTCTTCCAGACTTTATTGGGAGAATCGGTTGTATCAGTATTCCGTCCCCATACTTGGCGCTTTTAGTCCCCAGGATTTAATTTTACCTGTTCTTCACCCACCACTTCTGCTAGAAATACAAATCATGACCATAAACACAATAATGTGTGTTTATTTTCAAATGCTCCCTGACATGTATAATCTTCCTGCAAGGAGAGCCACTCTTGTCAAATAATACATCCGTCCCTTAAAAACTGATTTCTCCATCTTAGGTTCATGTCTTAAAAGTCAGTTGGGTTCTTCAGTTACAGATGTACAGGACGTAACATCTGGACCCTCCTAGGGGGCAGGGGTGAACTCTTCCTCTGTTATACCCACAGTAGCCAAATGACTTCTTCTCCCACTGAGGAAAACCACAGAAAACTGTCTGCTAATGATTTACTGCCCAACCCCTAGCCCACAAATCAAAGAATTGGGATGAGTGAGAAATAAGGAAGAATGGCAGCCAGTGGCTATGAGATGGGGAGTGAGTGTTTCAGTTTATTTTCTTAAGCCAATTAATGATGAAGCAGCGTGGAGGGAAAGAAAGACACAACATGGCTGAGAAAGACTTTTTTTCCAGATAAATGGCCAGATATCAGATTCTGTAATAAGTACTTCCACCTATCAAAACACACACACACAGTAACTTTGGGGAGGAGGAGGAAGATATAGATCTTAAAAATACAAGGTAATATCCAGGAAGCCTTGTGGATATCGTAAAATGTTGGAACTTTGAAGGACCTTTGGAAATCATCTAATCCAGACATTGCAAAAACCAGGGTCCATGAACTATATACATGACAGACAGAGGTGTTTGGTTGGGCCTGCAGAATGTTGTTTGTTGTTGTTTAAATTGAGTCAACATTTTAAAGTAGAGAAAAATTCACAGAATAATCCAGATATGTAGCTTCTCTTAAAAATGGAAGACCTACAGGTATTTTGGTTTTTTACAATCCGAAGGCTTGTGGGAACCATGCCTCAAGCAAGCCTATCAGTGCTGTTTTTCCAACAGCATTTGCTTACTTCATGTCTCTGTGTTGCATTTGAGTAATGCTCATTGTTTTTCAAACTTTTCATATTATTACATTTGTTATGGTGATCTGTGATCAGTGATCTTTGATGTTACTATTGTCATTGTTTTGGGGTGCCACAAACCGCACCCATGTAACACAGGGAACTTAATAAATGTGTGTTCTGGTTCACCAAAAAAAAAGGAAGACCTAGCGGCACTGGGAGCCCTTTCCCAAATGGCGGAAGCAAGCTGGGGCAGCTTAAGAGAAGTCTTGAAGGCCCAGCTTTTGCCACAGCCCTACCACTGCCCCTTGTTCTGGAGTACAAAGGCTGGGCGCCAAAATTTTCAATAAAAATAAGAGAGCTAGTGTGCATACCACCTTGCCTCACTCATTTGTCGTACCTGCCAACTTTGAGTTTACAAGCTCTGCTCTAGTCCAATCCTCTCATTTAGAGAAGAGCAACTCAGCTAGAGTAGTAAAGTGACTTACAAAACTCAGTGCCTTAAGAGTAAAATTTTCATACACAAGGGCTCCTGACAAACGGAGGATACGCACAACTGAATTTAGGCTGCGTACATGCACCTGGGGAGCAAAGCTGACATCTCAGTCACTTTATTCACACAGTGCCCCTTCCCTCCCCCAAAAAAGGGCAAAGGAAGATTCTCAAGCTTTCAGAATAAATGTACTGCGTAGTTTGGCTTGGTGTAGACAGTTTTGATGTGCCCAAATTTTAGATATGACGCCCATTTATCCTGAGGGTGTGATTTATGAGGGGACATACAAACTGCTTACTATATACATGCAAATACTTCTAAAACTGAGACTGCATAGAAACAGAACGGGGAGGAGGGGAGGATGTCTAAAAACTCCTCTTCAGAAAATGTAACTGATCTATCAGAAGGGAAGTGACTGAGATTTACTGAATGACAGCTTGTGACTGAGGTATGATGGGTACATTTACTCCGTTTAACCCTTACAGCAGCCCAAGAAAGTGGTACTGTAACTTTTACTTTACAAGGAAAGATCCTGGAGCTCAGAGTCATTCAATAGCTTGAAGATGACCTGGCTATTCAGTCAGGGACCACACCCAGATGCAGTCTCTGATGAGCACACGGGTAATGTTCATGACCAGGAAACGTGGCTCATTGCTGCTCACCAATTATTTGTTTCCTAAGCCTGCCCATCGCCAAAGCCCACCAAGGGCTATGTACAAAGACTTTCATAAATGTCACACTTGGAACAACCTTAACTTACAAAATCAATTCCTTTACGCAGGTTCTTGAACAGGTTAAGAAAGCTTTGGTCCTTCCTATTATACAGCCAGCGAGGCCTAGGCAGGTGTGACTGCAAGAATTAATAAAAGTCGCCTCTCTAAATAAGATTTCTCCTTTAGAATTGTTTCAAAAGTTAGTAGTCAAGGATTTAGCTGAGTACACAAGCCAAGAGCAGCACATTTGCGGATGGATAAGAATAATAACTAAAATCAAAGTAAGAAGTAACTCAAGAACGAGAGCTTTTGAAGAGTCAGGAATTTGATTAAAATTCACTTGCTTTTTTTTTTCTATAATGAAACAGTTCTTTAACCACAAAACAGCTTTTATAATAATGCAGAAGAGTACGGTTCCAAGTAAAACACTCCCCCCATTTTAATCATGGCTATTATTTTTGAAAATGAAAATGGCTGAGGTCATTGTAATCTATTTTAGGGTTTGCATGGGTTGGTGGTATTTTTTTCTTGGCTTTGAGATCTCCATGTTACCAGCTAAATGTTATAGGTTTTGCTATGTGCCCTTTCAAATCCCATTCTTTTTAATAATGTTGTCCTTTATCCACATAAATTAGAGTGAATTCTACTTCCTTTCCTAACAACTCCAGATGGGGTCCACACTTTAAAGAGGACCAGAACTTGCGTTTTCTTTTTAATTAAGTGTGTACTTCTTAGAACAAGTATGTTCCCATCTGAATAAAAATGCTGTGGATGTTCAAATGCTGAGAGATTAGTAAAAACGTAGGATTCGTGTGGTCCATTTCAAAACCATACTGAAATATTAGGATAACACATGTGTATCTACCCCTTCCAACTTACAAAGGCAGACAAAGATAGATGAATAAAAATGCCCAGAAACAAAACTCCATCTGGGCAGAGTTCCACACCTGCCAATGCTTATGGAGTGCAGAAGCCTACAGATAGCCATTTAGGACACATCAGTGAAGCTCTCTGTCCTGTAGGACCCAGCAGGCAACATTATCAAATATCTAAAGACAGTACAGTTACACAGTCAAGCCTCCCTTTGGATGTGATTAATATTGCACTGACTTTCTGAACTTAGCTTGGTTTTTTAACATAATTCACTACCACATCACACAGAACAGCCCAAGATCCTCTAAATAGCACCTACTCAGCCACACGTAAGAGAATGTCTTTGCAAAACACACATGTTGTTCAGGTCTGCCTATTAAAATGCCTTACGCTCTGTTTGTTTGTTTATTTTTTTAAAAATCAACTTGCAAGGCCAATGTAATAAGATGCTGTAGCTTTTATGGAAGAGGTGAAATAATTTTAAACACAGACACACAATGAGTTTATTTATTTAGAAACTTGTTAAATAGAGTCTGGGAATTCAAATATTCAATGTTGACATTGTACAGAACTGGCCAGAAGCCAGAACCCAGTCTCCAGAGGGACCCATTGGACAAGGAATTCAGGCCTTTCTCTCCTCCCACTTGAGCTAAATAGGTAGAGGCCATTAGTTATACCCACAGCAATATCTGAACCGCACTCAAATAAGCTGCCCTAGCCAGGGCACTTCAAAGGAGGGTAAGTGTGTTTAGCTTTTTAGTGCTGAACTGGAGCAATATGTCACACTTTTGAAAGAGTTTTGTAAACAGTTTCTTCCTTATGTAGAAACGTCTCTGAAGTTTCTTGTATGGCATGTAAGCAAAGGTAATTAACAAGGATTACACTTTTTTCATTTACTGGGGGAAAAAATATAATACCCATCTGTGTGCAAACTGGGGATCTGGAAGAAGAAACATGCTGTTTCTCTCTTCCTTTCTCCCCTCTCGTGTTTTGTTCCATTTGTTTGTCTCATTTTTATCCTCTTCCTCACACTTCTTCTCACTACCCAGCCAATTTCCTTGAGAACTCCCTGGTAAACTCAGAAGGCCAGAAGAGTGGGAAGGGGAAAATCTAATTTTAGAAAGAGGACCTTGGCAAATGGAGTGGGAAGGGAACTAATGATTCATACTGGGCCACCCAGCCGAAAAGAAAAGCAGACTCCACAGATCTTTGTAGAAAGGGCCTAGAGCCTCGCTTCCAGCCCAGGAAGGGTTAACCACCTCTCCAGAAAAATGTGCCTGGCGTCCTTAAAGTGTGGCTGTCTCCTCCTGCCCCATCTCCCCACTAGCCCCTCTCTTCCCTGCCCGGTGGGCTAGGAAGGGGCCTGCCCTGCCAGGAAGAGTGAATGAGTGTGTGCCCCCCCTCCACACTTGATGTTCCTGAACCCCTGAGCTGTGAGTGTGTGTGAGGGCGCATGTGTTCCTGTGCTGTACACGGTCAATGCAAACCCGGCTCCGAGGGAAGCAGCGCGCCAGGCGTGCAGCACCTCTGAGGATGAAGAGGCAAGAAGCTTTCTGGGTTGAGCTTGGGAGCCAGGAGCCCAGCAGCTGGAGGAGGGAGGTGTGGGGAGGCCTGGGGGAGCACTGCCTCCCTGCTCTCTAGGGCCTCCCCAGCTCCACCCCCAGGCCCCATCACATCGGGTTCTGATGGGAGGGGTGGGAGGGTGTACCCAGCTCTTGGGAATAGGGTTCTGCCAGGCCCTGAGTACCTTGGGAACAGGGTAAGAGCCATTGGCCAGAAGATGACAAGTCAAGTTTCCCCACTTCAGGGCCCGCTTCCAGCAGAGGCAAAACGAAGGAGGTGTGGGGAGAGAGGAGCCTGGGCCAGGCGTGCAGAGGGCAACAAGTCGGTGCTCTCTTGCCCTCCTTTTCCCTACTTGTCCGGGGGGACGGAGCCGGGAGTCCCCAGCTGTGTGGCCTTCCTACCCCAGGCAACTTCTGCAGCCTCGGATAACCTGGCCCCAACTCGGAGAAATGAAATAAAATAAACTCCCAAACGACAAGATGTTTAAAGAAAAACTGCTTAGAATTATTACCATCAACTTTTAAAAAAGAAGAAGAAAGTAAAAATGTCATGGAATGACGCGTTCATTTCTATTCGATTAGTGTCCTACGTGTTGAATGTCTGCGGAGGAGGCCGCGCCCCGGGCAGTAAGGAGAGGACTCTGCTCAGAAAGCCTGCGAGCTGGGCTCCCCCCGCAAAAGACACAATCACGCACACTTATACACACACCGCCACGCGCATCGTCACCCAGACCTGCGACTCCTCAGCCCCTACAAATAAAAACCTGAAAAAGGAGCCTTTTATTCCAGGCTTCCTGCCCCTGTAGCTAATGAACCGTCCCCTTCCACAGTGTTGACGATGAGTGTGAGGGGGAAATGAAAAGCGTTGTTAACCTTCCCCTAAACACAGATTTTTTTTTTTTTTTAGCGAAACACATCAAAATGCTGCAGGAAGACTGCGCTCCAAGTGCCAAATGCAATAAAGAAGTCCTAAGCCAGGGTAATGGTCAAGTAATGGCAAATTAACCGCCTTCCTAAAAGGGGCCTCTGCCTCCGTAGGGCAAACGCTTTTTCCCTCCTCAAAAGCAGTCTGAAGTAAACAAATAAAATACGTGTTTTAAACAAAGCTCTGTGTTTTCATCTGAGTTATTTTAAGGATGAAGGAAAACGCAAGCAGTTGGGCATAGGGGCAGTGGAGGCTGGAACCTGGGCTTGCGGTTCCTTTACTATCTTAGGTATTGGGCTGCTAAGGTGAGGAATTAAAGCGCGAGCGGAAGGGTCGTCATCTACCTTACCTACTTCAGAGCCTCTTTTTAAACAGAGATCAAGTGTACAAGAAACAAGTGCCCCCCCCCCTTCCCGCCTTGCCGGGGTCTTGCTAATCGCATCGCCTTCTGGGTCTTTACGAGACTTCTGCGGGCCCGGTAGCTAAGGCGGAGGGGGGTTATTCGTTGCAACTCGTTCACTGCTGTGATTGAAACCCTGCCGGGTGTCACTTTAGGGAAGTGGGGTTCCTTCGGTGTTTCGGGCCCTAGACATGCTGGGCAGATCCAGCTTCACTTCTTTCCCATCACCAGAAGAAAACAGTTGCAACTGGCATCTCTGGCACGGCCCAGGTGCTGTCCTTGCCGCCCAAGAAAACGGCTGGGAAGCCTCACGGCGCTGCCAGAGCCTGCTTGGCTTTAGTTTTCTTTTCTTAAAGGTGGGAATAAAGGCCAAGGGCTTTAGACAGTACAAATGTCAATCTTCTTGCTTTTCCCTTCTTTATTTTTTTAATGAAATGGTTTATTCCTCCCAAATGATTTGCAACCAATTTATCGGTTTTAACTATTGTGTAAAAAAAAAAAAAAAAAAAAAACAAGCCCTGTAAGTTGGGAAGTAGGCTGTGCATTCAGTCTGAGTTTAACTTCAGCGGGTACTTTCAGGGTCTGTGGTCCCTAGTTTGGGTTCATGGAATGCTGTACCACAGCCAAGATCGCGACAGGACTTGGCCACCAAAGAAATTTACAAAACACAAAAAGAATAACAATCTATCAAGAAAACGACTGTTTCTAAGTGATTTGATTCCATTGCAATGTTTACTTTTGCAACAAGAAAGGTGGTTTTGTTTTTTAAAGTATGCTGGTCACACTGCCTCTTCCTAACCCAGAGAAAGAAAGAAACCGGTGCAGACACAGCCACAAAGTTTTCGTTAGATTCACAGCAGGGGTAACCGACTGTCTCCGCCATGCGCTAGGAAACTCACGCACTACGCTGGGGAAGGAAATAGCGCTTTAAAATACAAAAAAATCCTTAGTTTTAATATGATTTCCTTTATTACCCAGACTGCAACTGAAGAATTGCATAAAGCAGCGCTCCTGTCTGAGAAAGGGAGCCGCGGCGGCAACAGCTGGAGCAGCGAGCGAGAACCTGAGGCTTAGCAAGAAAAGTTTGTAAGAGTTCGCATCTAGTTATCAGAAAGCCGCAGCAGCATCCTTAGAAACACCAGAGACAAAATAAACGGGTCTCCCTCTGGATGAATGACAAGTATCATCAGATCGGGAACCGGGCTCGGTTTCTGGATGTTGAGTGGCCTGTGCGTGCGGGAATGTTTTAATACGGCAGCGTACAACTTGGTAATTAAAATAGTCGGAAAAGTTGCCCAAGAAATTCGAAGGGTTTTGTGTTCTGCTTTCACTTCGGCGGATACCAGGCAATGAGGCGCGCGAAGCGTTCGGCTTTCATTTCACAACTTAGGCAGCGTTGAAATCGGCTCTCCCACCCCCGTCTCGTCCCCCCAACCACACACACATACACACACACACACACACACACACACACACGCCTAACCTTCAGTCGGAATTGAAGCCCCCAGGCCTCCGAGCATATGTACATTTATTCCTCCTCAGATGAAAATAAAGACATCGGCCCCATTAAACGCAAACAGGAAAAATAGAAGTTCCACTGGCGCGCTTTGACACTATCCAAGCTAAGTGAAATGAACAATATCCGAAAGAGAATTAGATGAACTGATGACCCAAAGAGCCCTATACATAGGTTGATCCCTGAGACCAGAGCGAAAGGAAACGTATTTGGGCATGAGGGAGTGCTTGGGTGAGGACTGGAAGAAGCACTGGAAAGACGCCTAGGATGACAGCATCTCGCGGGGCTAGACCGCGGACGCTTACCGCCAAAGAAACCGAGCCCGCCGAGGTGCCTCTGCCTGCCGCGCGGCTGTGGCGGGGACACCAAAGGCGGGAAGGCGCGGGGCGTACTTGGCTTTAATACGCAGGGGTGGGAGAGACTGGGGATTTCACTTGAGGGACGCATCCCACCCCACCACCCCATCTCTACTTTCTCTGGTCCACAAGCAAAACAATTAGAGTTCTGTTTTCAGCGAGGGGAAGAGCGAACGGCGGCCTTTGCTTTTCCGAGGCTGCTCCAGCCCCGCGTGCTGACACCTTGAGGAGGAGCGCTTTGGACTGCTCCAGATTGCTCCAGTTCTCGGCACCGCTGGGTACCCTTAGACTCGAGGTAGAAGCATTTGGACAAACCCAGTCCCGTCGCCTACAGTCCCGGCTGAGGCTCTAGCTTTCTCGGACAGTGTCGGCTCGGCGGGCAAGGCCGGGCAAAGTCACCCAACACTTCTGCGAGAAGAGTGGGGGATGGGCGTACCGTCGCCCCCGCCCCGAACTCAATAGCCCTTGTCCCGCGTGACGAAGGCCGCTCCACGCCGGGCAGGCAGGGGGCGCCGGGGAGGGTTAGTGACCCGAGACGTCCAGAAGTAGCGCGGGAGGCTCCGCCGTACCCTCTCCGCGGCCCAGTGTCCCTGCAGCCCGCCCCCTGGGGGTCACTCGGCGCCCAGCCAGCCTGGAGCTCGCGGGCCGGAGCGCGCCCTTTCGGCCTCCTTCTCCTCGGCGGCTGTCGCCGCTGGCTGTGCGCCCTCCACTCCTGGCTCTCCAGGCGCTCGCGGGGCCTCTTCTCTCCCCACCTGCCCGCAGCTCTGCTGAGCCGGTAGCTCGGCTCTGCCCGTGCCCTCCCCACCCCACCCCCACCAGACTACAGCCTCCACCCTCGTCTCCCCCACTCCCCACCCCAGTCCTCCCGCCTCGCCGCGCACGCCTGAGTGCACGGCCGAGCGCACAGCGCCCACTACCGCAACTGCCGCTCGGCGCAGCCCGCCAGCCCGCGCAACTTCCAGCGGCCGCCTCGTAACTTTTCCCAACTCCACCACTGATGCCCGCCGCCGCCGCCGCCGCCACTGAGGCTCCCTGCGAGCCTGCCACCCACCCCAAACCCCAGAAACAAACCCAGACGCGAAAAGCCTCCTCTCCCCAGCCCGCCCCCCACCCCATTCCCCGCTCCCCCTCCCACACCCGGGACTAGCTGGTTGGCCAGAGGCAACTCTCCTCCGCCTGGGGGGAAGGAGAGGGGAGGGGGAGACTCTCGCGTCTCCTCTCCCCCACCCCCCCACCCCACCCCACCCCACCCCACCCCACCCCACCCCTTCCCGCTCGCTCTCGCGCTCTCTCCTCCCTCCCACCCAGGTCTTTGCTGCCCCCACCCCGCCCCCACACCGGGGTTGCCACAGCTGGTCCGTGCACGGGGTTTGAGGGCTGCCCCGGCTCCTCTGGCGCCCAAACAAGGAGCGAGAGATCGGGCGGCCGGCGCGGAGGCTGAGACCGGCAGGTTGCTGGGTCTGCTCTGCGCCTGCCCTCCGCCCGGGGCTCCGGCGCGAGAGGCAGCCCCGCGCTCCCTCCCGGAGCGCTGTAGACAGATATGCAAGATGGCAGAGGAGGGTGAAAGCCAATAGAAAAGGGATATTGCACCTACTTGTGGCCAGTTTCCTTGCCCTGCCTTTGGATCTCATGCTGTGCCCAGTCCTGCAGCCGCTGGTGTGTGGTTGGGTTTTTTTTTTCTTGGATCTTTTCCTTCTTTTGCTCTCCCTCTCGCTCCCTCCCTCTCCTCTCTCTCTCTCTCTCTCTCTTTCTCTCTCTCTCTCTCTCTCTCTCTCTCTCTCTCTCTCACACACACACACACACACACTTACACACACTCACTCTCTGTCTTTCCCTCTTTCACTCTCTCTCCCTCCCTCTCTCCCTTTCTCTCAATCCACACTCGCTATCTCTCCAGCATTGTCAGTTTGGACACCTTCGCACATGCGCGCTAGACGCCCCTCCAACATCTCAACGCCGCCAAAAAAAGTTTGGAGCGATTTATCACTTTGATTTGGAGATCTTGTCAGATGGCAATCGCCGAGGAGGCGGAGAAAGGGAGCCACGGGGAGGGCGGCGGGGGGCGGGGAGCGAGCACAGGGAGTCGGAGGGGAGCAGACACCTCGCCCAAAAAAAAAAAAAAAAAGAAATGAAAAGACTAGGGCAAATGATTGATTTCGTGTTGGAATCACCAGTAAGCTTGTATTATTAGTATTATTGTTTATCCCAACATAAAGTGCAGGAAATTTTCTATACCGTCCTTGGGGAAAAGCAAGAAGTGGGGGGAGGGGAGAGGACATTTAAAATCTTTCCCACACTAAAGAACTAGAAGGACCGGACTCTCGGCGAGCGATCCAGGAGAAAGTGAGAATCATCCTGAACTTCGGGAAATCTGCTGCCGCTGTTACTGCTACTGAAGCTATTGCGGCTTCTGCTTTCAGAGTTGAAAGCAGAATAAACGTTTCTTCCTTGACTTTAGGTGTAATGCCAACGTTTTCTGCCATCCTTGTAACATATCAGTTGGTCTATTCTCACCAAGTAGTGATGATCACCCTTGATTCCCAGGTCCCGGAAAGCTTGGGCATTTGACATCCAAGACCTTCTGCCTTCCCTGAGGTCGGCTGTCACCTTCCGGCCTCCCCCACCGCTGCCCCCGTCGCCTCCTGCTGCAGCTCAGCCTGCCTGCAATTTCACTCACTCGCTTAAACCCACGACCTCCCGGGTCACAAGAAGGAGGAGGTGGGGGAGAAATCCCCCCACACCTCTTAAAAAATACATTGTTGAAATTTGCTTTAATTACAGGATTTACCAAAGAAGTGGGCACGCAGAAATGGGGACCTCTTAAAGGAGCTAGCTGTGTTCAAGGTATGAATCAATCTCAAATATGTATGGATTTTCTCTTGGTACAACCTCCTTGCACTAAACAATTTCGTTCAGTGCCTTCCATGAGCTATTTATGTCTCCATTAATATCTGTTGCAAACCCTGTCAGACACCATAAAAGAAAATTACAATCTTTTTGTCTCTGTGCTGCAACGATACATCCTTGATGTTCAAGTTAAAGGAAAGAGAAAAGAATATCAGGTCCTGGGCGAGAGTTTGGCAAAGGCAGAGTAGGGGAAGGAAGATAACTGAGAAGGCTCAGTTGTACCTGTTGTCATTTATTGTCAAAACTAGGACTGGAGATGTGAATGAACAAATAGCAAGGGTCAACCCCAAAGAGTATTATCCATCAATGGCTTGCAGGAAATTAAAATTCGAAAGATTCACCCTGCCAGGGATACCCATCAACTTCTCTTTCTCCAGAGCTGTGTAATTCCAGGGGCATTTAGCTGTAAGATACAGGTCCCTGGAAAATCAAGCTACAGGTCCCAAGGGAGACAGATGTGTCATGTTGAAATGTGAGGAAGGGAAGTGGGGAGGCAGAGAAGGGTAAAGGAAGGAATTATACAGAGTAGGAGTAAAACAGCTTCCAAAAGAGAAGGCTCTGGTGCCCAAACACACGGGCACAAGAGAACTCTATCATCCCTTCTGGACTAAAGAGGCAAGTTGGGGGTTCGGGATGTTTCCAGTCCTTCTACAATTTCTATTGCCCTGTACATACAGGTGTTGTGCTTATACATTCAGCTGGTGCAAAAGCACCAGGCACTTCAGCACTCTGGATGTAGATGCCCAGGGTCTGTGATTGTGAGTTCACTGGCTTCCCTCAGTTTAGATGAAGGAGTGCCTTCCCTGCGACCAGTAAATGTCCTCGGTGGAAAAAGAGAAATGGGGCTTGAGAGCTTTCACCAAAGGGAGTAAAATCTCTAGGGAGAGAAACGCACTAGACTGGCCGTCAAGAAGTTCAGAGAAACTGCTTCTGATCAATTTAAGGGACTCTCTGGGGACCCTCACCTAGGCCAGAGGACAGAGGGGCAGCCCGAAGGATCAAGCCCCTCCCAGCTATCAGAACCTAAAGGTCCTTGGCCTTCAGGAGGGGAGGTGGAGTCCACTAAGGACCAAAGGGCGCCCTGGACAGGAGGAGGCTCTGCCTGGGACGTTTCATTTCACCTTCTCACTCCGGGGGGGATGGGGGGGCTGAAAAAAAATAAAAGCAGTTACCACCTTCCCCTCCACTTTTCTACTTGATTCCTTTCATCTCATCCCCAGGGGGTCTATATCCGGGTCCCACTGCAGAGAGGAGGTTAAGAGGAGGGACGGGGAATTTCCTAGGAAATGAAGGTACCATGTAATCAAACCCAAGATTAAATACAAGACCCACACGTGAAGCTGCGATGGTTGTTTCGGCTGAGAAATTATAAACCACGTGGCGGGTCAGGGGGTGAGATGGGGGCTGTGAGGAGAACTGGGTGGGATATGGAAAACTAAAGAAAATCAAAGCTGATGCCCCCAACTTCAAAGATCTCCGTCGTTGAAGCTTTTCTAGAGGGTATGGGGTGGGGGGAGTGAGGCGCGGCTGGAGCACCCTCCCCTTCTGGTTTTTAAAATCCCTGGGGTCGCGGTCGCTTCAGCGAAAGGGTCTTTTGCCTGGTCTTTACAAGAGTTTCCGGACACGAGCGAATCCAACATATTCTAACCGAAATAATAAACACAAACTCCTCTGTGCCCTCGGGCCAAAGCATTGTGAAAAGATAAGGCATCATTCTTTTTGTTGTTGTTGTTGAACAAAAGTATTCACGAAATCGTCATTTTTATTTTCAAACCTGAAAGCTGGGTTTCTTTTCTTTTCTTTTCTTTCTTTCTTTCTTTCTTTCATTCTTTCTTTCTCTCTCTCTCTTTCATGTGCTTTCTGCCCTAAGTGAGTGTTAATAAAAGAACTAACGTGCTAGTTCAAGTGTGTTTAACCTGATGGAGCAAACGCCCAGCAGCAGCGGACTGCGCTCACCGCCTGCAGCGCGGGAACCCCTGCGCGCCAAGCCCGGTGGGTTCCCACTCCCAAGTGCCTGGACCCCGTCAGTTCCACCTGTCCCAAGTCTCAGTCGTGAGACCCAAGCAGGTGACTTTCTGTTCAGCGGCCCCTGGGGTTCCCGACACCCTTTGACGTCCCGTCTAAGCTGTCGCTGGAGCAAGAGAAAAGAGGCCTCCAACAAGTTGGCGGAGCTGCCCTCGCTGCCCGCCCCCACACCGTCCGCCTTTCCCTCTCCTGGTGCAATTCGTTTCCTTAAGGGGCAGTAGCATGTGTCCCACGTTTTCTTGCGTTTCCTCCCACGGAAGCGGGCATCCTGGAAGCAATGCGTCCTTGGAAAGTCGATGAGTTTACGGGCTGTTTGGATTTACTTGTTTTACTACTGTCATTTTTTTTCTTTCGGATTTTTTTTTCTTTTTTTAAAAGCAGAAGCGGAGCACTCGAGATGGGAGTTGGAAGAAAGATGGGTCGTTGAAGAAGAGAACAGGACAAGTATACCTTTTTTTCCAACTATATTTCTCTAATTAATGCTAGAAACAGCAAAGAACCGATTTTCAATACATTACATGCAACAGGAAATTTTCCTTTCCTCGCACCATGATTGAACCAGCCCCACAGTATCTTTGGAAGAAAGTTTGAATTCTTTAAGGAGGTATTTTTTGGCCTATTGTCTTTGTGCAGTGAACTTTACATCTTGCTATTCAATCACAACCTATATTCTCTTGGCTACCAGCAAGATTAATTTAATCATTGTAATGCAATTATTAATACTGTTTACCCAACGCGGGGTTTCAGTTTGGCTGTTAAGAAATTAAACTCTCGCTGGGTGACCAGAGCTAGGCGGGGGTTTCTTCATGTTGAAATGAAACAGTCCTCTTTATTTAGTCTCAGAGCTCTAGCTATCGGCCATCGGCTCAATTAGCCAAAATGGAAACAATTTTCATTCATTGCAATAACTCACTGTTCTAGAGATCGCTTTCAAAATATACACTTTATTATTATATGCTGACCTCGGTGGCGTGGAGTGGCAATAAAAGAAGGAGGCAGGGAGATCTATCTAGCCCCCTTGGGCTATAATTATTAGAAATTAATTGGGTTCAGGACCCTGGGTAGTCTAGCTAAATTAATAGCTTGTCTAGTGGTTTAAATCCGAATTTTTTGTCCACGGGAGAGAAAGAGAGAGAGTCACAGACATGAAATGCAGACCCAAGGGACGCCTGAGTTTACTTGCAAGACACTCATCTATTAAACAGTGTCCAGAATACATTTGAGTTGGGGAGAGGGGGCCGGAGTAGGAGGGGGCGGGAGCCAGAAGAAAGAAAGGAGCGAGATGGGGAGGGCGGCTACGAGTGAGCTAAAAGGTCTCGAGTTGATTTTATTCGATTTTTCTTGTGTGCATTGTTTTCGGGAGGGGTTGCATTTAGGGGTTAAAATAAAAAATAAAGATCCCGTGTACTCGGAGCTGTCGTGCCGGAGTAAAAGTGAAAAGGGAGCCTTAGGCAAAAGGAAATTACTGCGAGCCCGCGTGACCTTTCAGGGAGGTAATCAATCAAGTGATCAACAGGGATATTTATCATCGCTATATAGGACTACTTCGCCCTGCACGGGCGGGGGTGGGGAGGCGAGAGGAGGGTGGAGAGGCGCGCGCGCACACACACACACACACACACACACACACACACACACAAGTCACAAAAGTTTGGACAAACCCGATAAGCCTCGAGACAGATAACGTAGGTTTTAATAAATGTTAAGACTGTCCCTTTAGCCCGTGAAAAACACAAACTCATACACCCACGCAGGGGAAACGCGCACATCCCCGCTGCAGTGGCTGCGTGAAGGTGTTGACTTGAAATCGTCCGCTGCGCTTTGCCCTGAAAGGGAAGCTCGCGGTGAAATGAGCGCTTCAAGCGCGGACGAGGAGACTGTACTGGGCTGCGCCGGGCGGGCGAGGCGCGGGGCTAGCTTGGTTTCCGTGACCTGCCGGGAAAGGGGCGCAGCCCGCCGTAGGGGGTGCGGGGCGGCGGGATGCCCCTCTCCGCGGCGCTTGGACGCCGGGTCAAAGCATCCAGGCAGCCTCCTCTTCCTGCGAAATCCTCGCGCTGCCCCAGGGGCGCGGCAGGAGAGAGGCGCGCTCGGGGCCAGCCCGCTCCGGCGAGCACGCGCTGCGGGGCTTCGGCGGCCGCGCGTTTTCTGCCCATTTACCTTCTCTACCTTGTAAAACTCGCCGTTTTGTAAATTGCGTTTTCGGTCCCGTATTTCTTAGCAAATCGTTAGATTTCACAATCCTGCTCCCACCCTCTGGTCGTTCAATACCCCCTCCTCAACTTCAGAAAGGTATGTAAGGGAAGCGGGGGAGCGAGGTGGCTGACTTTCAATAATAATGATAATGATATTACATAGTCGACTTAAAATCTACGCCCCCGAGGCCCTCTCCCAGCTCGGGGATTATAATCAGCAGTTCTTTCGAGAGAAGGTCTGGCTGATTACTGGCCCTCGAGGCTGGGAACTGTTTTCCGACGGGTTTATGAAACACAGGTTGGGGTGATGCGCGCCACCTCCCAGGTAGCGAGCCGCAGCTCCCGCGGTGTGGGAATGTGTGGCCGCGCCAGGGCCGCGCTGGTTGGCACCAGATGCGGAGCTCGCGCTCCCCCGCCCGTCGCTCCCGCCGCCCTCTCGGGCTCGGAAAGGCCTCGTCCCGCACAGCCTTAGTCTGCGGCGCCCCCGCCTGGCTTCCCCGGCCGCCGCAGCTCCGGGTGCGCCCGCGGCGTAGGTCTCCAGCTGTGCACAGTAGCCGCCAGGGCGTGGGGGTGGGAAACAGCTGGAGCGCCCCGGGGAAGCGTGTGTTGAGGTGGAAAGAAACCCAGCAAGGAGGATGACGAGGCGATCAAATCCTGGAGCTGCTACTGGTTTAGCATCCGGAGGAGTAGCTTCGGGGGGCACGAATCTCTGTCGGTGGGAACAGGAGCTCCGGAGAGAAAGCGGAGTGCGGGTGTGCGATGCCCGGAAACGTCCGGACGTCCTTGGGTCCCTTCTACTGAACAAAGACTATGCCAGAGAAGTGCTCCTCGAAGTTAAATGTGCATGTAACCCCCCGGGGATCTTGTTTAAAAGCGGATTCTGATTCAGTAAGTCTAGAGTGAGACCTAAGCAGTCTGCATTCCTAACACGCTCCCAGGTGAAGTGGATTCTCCTCCAAGTGTGGCCCGCGACCAGCCACATCAAGCATGACCTGGACTTCAGGAGAACAAAAAGAATCTCATGTGCCAACCCAGACGGACTAAATCAAAATCAGCATCTCAACAGGTGGTTCGCTTGAGCATTGAAGTTGGAGAAGCACTGCTGTAGAATGTGCCTGGCCGGGTTTTCTTTCTCTGGTCTTGGAACATGACACCTCCATGATAACCTCATTTTAAATCCTGCTTTCTGCCTTGGTCACGGGAAAGGGGGGAGTGAATGAACCTATCCCGTTAAAAGCTACAACTCCTCTGGCCCCCGTCTGCCACCAGTGAGGCCGTCCCGGACCTTGGTCTGATTGACAGCCCCCTCCAATTCCCTCTCACCCCCCTGTATTTTGCTGTCAAGTGTATGACATGTATTTCTCCCTCCTTAGATTAGAGTTCTTTGTTTACACGTCTTCCTTCCCCTCTCAGCTGTAGGCTTCTTGAAGGAGACCATGCCTATATTCTCTAAGCTTTGTTTTCTCACTACAGCATGGAGTCATTCCTTTACCCTTGGGATTAGTGTATAAAAATGTTTTGTGAACTGTAAAGCTGAAGCAACTGTTAACCTCTTTCTCTCAACTCCCCCTTCCATAGACCAGCACAATGCTTTACATCACTAGGCACTTAGTCTGTTGTTGTCTCTCTCTGGAAGGTGCTTGAACTCACACATCCGATATCCTGAACCAAGAATTTAGCCAAATTTGAAGCTCTTTGTATAAACACTTGAGTTCTAGTTTTCTCTTCTATAGAATGCTCTAGAGAAAAGGTTCTTAATCTGGGAGAAAAGGAATTCAGAAGACTGTGTAACATCTTCATAGTCTAATTTTGTGACTAAGAGAGTTGGTCCTGAAGCCTGGAAATCTCCGCATTCTAAGTGGTCAGTAGCTGAAGACTGAGATGTTTAAGATGTTTAAAAGCTAGATTTTGTAAAATAAAATTAAGTGAGCCCTTTTCAGGGTCTGCAAAAAAGACAAATACCACCAAAGATCCTGGAACTTTTTTGGAAGCCATGGTTACCAATGTTAGGAAAAGATGGCAGTATTCAGATTTGGGGGCTGTTATAAGTTAGACAAACTCTGGGAGAGCAAAATAGAGTTCCAAGACCTTAAGAATCAAACCTTTGGAGGTTCAAATCCCAGTCCTACCTTTACCAGCTCTGTAACATTAGGTAAGTTACTGAATGTCTCTGAGTCCCCATTTTCTCCTCTGTATGACGGGGATAATTATGTATATCTTACAAAATTATTGCAAAGATTAAAGATAATATATACAGGGGCTTCCCTGGCAGCACAGTGGTTAAGAATCCGCCTGCCAATGCAGGGAACATGGGTTCAAGCCCTGGTCCGGGAAGATCCCACATGCCACGGAGCAACTAAGCCCGTGCACCACAACTACTGAGCCTCCGCTCTAAAGCCCGCAAGCCACAACTACTGAGCGCGTGTGCTACAACTACTGAAGCCCTCACGCCTAGACCCTGTGCTCCGCAACAAGAGAAGCCACCACAATGAGAAGCCCGCACACTGCAACAAAGAGTAGCCTCTACGAACAGCAACTAGAGAAAGCCCACACACAGGAACAAAGACCCAACACAGCCAAAAATAAATAAATAAATAATATTTTTAATTATGAAAAAAAAGATAATGTATACCAAGTGCTTAGTATTTAGTGCCGGCTACATAGTAGAAATTTAACAAATGGAGCTATTCAGAGCTCCAAGCTCTAACATTTGTAATTTGGCACAATGAAAAGGCTTATAATGTGTGTGCGTGTGTGTGTGTGTGTGTGTGTGTGTGTGTGTGTATGTCAGGGATCTTGGACACTGCCCTTCCCTTTCCCATCTGTAATGAGATTTTTTTTTTCTTTTCTCAGCAGACTGTCCCCTCAAATAGCTGAAGCCTGAGACATTTGATATATATAAAACTGGCTGCTGCAACTAGATCTTAACACTGCAGTTTGAACGGGTACCAGTGTGTGTGTGTGGTTGGATTTTTAGCTACATATTTTTAAGGGATTCTTGTGTACTTGCACCTGCTCTCTATATGAATCAGGGTTATACCCCGGTCATCCCAAACAGACAGAGTCCTGACCTTGTGCCAGACAGCCTGAGGCAACAGGACCTGGGCCACATGATGAGGGCCCCTGAGAGTCACTGACAGAAACATTGCTTCTCCCTTAGCCATGTGATTGCAAGTCTTTCAGGACAATACATACAAAGTCATCATTTGAAGATGTCTAGTGTGTCTATGTTACCATAGTCTCTCCCTGTGAGATGGAAGCCACACAGATGATTCAAATAGAGAGTGGGTTTTAATGGGATTAGTAAGTGCTTTCTCTTTTTTAAAAAAGTTTTTTGTTTACTTGATTTTTTTGTTTGTTTAGTGTTTTTCAATTTTGGTTTTCATGAATCTAGCTGTTACCCTTACTTTCAATACATGAAACTATTGATTAAGTCTAGATCCCTGCCAGGAAGTAAAAGATCTGTGAAATTTACATACGCAGTACTTTAAAATTCTTTACTCAAACCAATGATTATGGTTGACATGAGAAAATATAGACATCATCAAAGTACATTAATTTACTTAATGTATTAATGTACTTTTAAACTTATAGATATAGCAGATTTTCCACATCTTTTTAAAGCACAAACTATAGGACCCATGCTGAAACAGCTTATAAAGGAGACTGCCATGTAACAAGATCCTCGGTACTCAGTAACTTAATTCCCTTGACTTGGGTCCAAGGCAGTCCTGGTTACCCTCAAACTCAGCTATAGAGTGAACTCCTTTAGCCATGACAGAGTGTGATACAGGTGTGCCCTGCTCTATGAAAAGCCACATCACAATGTGATTATTCGCTCCATGCTATTTTATTAAATAATGAGTTCCCATGGGACATTTAAAATATGATTTGACTTACAAAAATTTGATTTATACTCACTTTTCCCAGAAACATACCTATGGAGGTAAAGCTCTGTTTTTTTAAACGATGATGCATGTTCTTTAGCAAATGTTTTATAAGCAGTCCATTTTCAAAGGTGAAGACAAGGAAGCATACCACAGTTCTGAGACTAGGAAAGAAAGAATTTCTGTACAGAAAATCAATTGTACACAGAAGAAGCTAGAAACCGATCTGTTTAATTATCTATTTTGAGGCCTCATGTAGATGTACTGGAAGTCTGACACGTGATAGGATTTGGTCTTGAAATGTTTCTGAAAATACAATGCTCTTGTACTAGGTTTTAAGAGAAAAATTTCCAAATCAACTCTATAAACACTCTTGAAAATACTTTTCAAAACTGGGGAAGAATTTTCTGTTGCATAGAGAAACTGAAGGGTAATTCTGAAATTGGTCTGAGCTTATTCCCATTTGGGAGTAATAGTCTATAGGTTAAAATATCACCATCCGTCTCATATCCATGTTTTCACCTAACTAATTGGCATTGAACTCAAATTCTGAAACTGGATACGTCGAACACATCAGGACATTTGGCATTGTTAAGGGCTCTGGAAGACATCTTCTATTGTAGCTGCTATGAATGCACCAATGCAAAGAAGCCAAGATGGTAAATACTATTTTGATGCATTTTTTTCTGTTGTGTTATGTTATGCTGAGATTTTCACAACAGTTGTGTTGAAATCTCTACAGAAGCAACAATCATGCAGGTTTCTTCACCACACAATCTGGTGCCTGGTGCCTCTTGTGTCCCTCCCCCATCACCCCACCCCCGGAAGGGACAACATGTAGTCATGGAGCATGGGCTCCTTAGCCCCAGGGACCACCTTTCCTAATCCCCCCTACACACCACTGCCTAATTAATCTTCCTATAGCACAGTTCTGAAAATATCATTCTACTACTCAGAATCTTCAAGATCCCTTAGTTATTATTTTCAAGATAAAACCCCAAATTTTGCCTCTCATTCAAAGGTATTCTAGATAGAGGAAACAACAAGAGAGATGGGAAAACATGAGGTATGCACCAGAAGTGTTAAGAATTTTATTCTGCCTGAGTTACGGGATTCAAGAAGAGAACTTTACAGGTTTGGAAAGATAGGTTGGGCACGTGCCATGGAGGGCTTATAATGAAAAGCAAAAATTGGAGGCTTTGTCTTGAAAATAATTGAATGATCTTGAAGATTCCGATTAAGGGGGTGGCATTATAAAAATTGTGCCTTAGGAAGATTAAGCAGGCAGTGGTATGGGAGAGATTACACTTCCTCTTCACATGTTCTGTCTACCTATCTTTTGAGATCCAAGACAAACATCACCTCCTCCAGTAAACGTTGATATAGTTCTCTGAACTGAAAGCAGTCTCTTCCCATCACCAACCTCCTTTGGCACCCTTTCATTACATGTTGGTTTTGCCTGTACCTCTATGATCTCTCTCAATACACTGTAAATTCCTTGAGGGGTATTTGTATCCAACTTTTCTTGTCCTCCATTGTTAAAGTACATCTTGCTAAGAACTAGCGGCCCTTTCTAAATGTAATGATTTTTGTTTTTCAACAATTTTAGAAAAAGTTCAGCAATTACTATTTTAAATACTGCCACTCCTTCAGTCTCTCAACTTGTTCTTTCTTGCTCTCTGATTAGACACTTTTGTGCTATCTTCCATGTTTCTTTGCCTTACTTTCTTAAATTCTCTTTATCTCTCTGTGCTTAATTCTGAATAATTTCCTCAGTTCTATATTCAAGTTCTTTAATTCTCTCTTTAGCTGTGTCTAATTAGCTATTTAACCTGTCGTTATTTTTTCCATCTCAATTATCTTTTAAATTTCTATCATTTATATGGGTTCTCTCCAAATATGTGCCCATTATCTTTTCACACTGCCTTGTTGTCTTCTTATTTTCAATCTCAAGGTTAAGTTTTTAAACATTTTAAGTATAATTTCTTTTATCTGAAGTTTCTGGAGATCTAATACTGCTGTTTGCTGTATCTACTCACCTTTGCTCAGATAAATTGTTTTCCTATATTTTAGAATTTTAGATTGTTAGTTCACCTTCAGCAAGACTTCATCTGTGGGAATCATGTTTAAAATTACTTGAAGTCTTATCTTTCCAGAAATAAGACTGTTTATATTTGCTTTATCAGATACCCCAGGGGTATAATCAATTTTAAAATTTATTTACCAGCCTGGGGTTTTCCAAACCATAGAGGAAGTGTAATTAGAACCAGAGACATAAGTGATAGTGGGCTTGTTGGGAAGAATTGTCAGGGGAGACTTTTTTCTTTTAAACCCAGAGGCAAGATGAGACAGAAACTTCCTTGATTTTCTAGACCAGACTTTCTAGAGTGGTATAGCGGTATAACTCTCTGAGTGGTATAACTCTGTGGTATAACTCTCTGAGACTCAGCTTCATGTACAGGTATCAGTTCTAACTCCCCAACTTATGTTGGATAGAACTTTATGTCCTGATTCCATGAAGGTTTTGAAACTTAAGCCCTGAGTTCTCAAAGTTATTGGCTCCCCATCCCCCAACACAGACTGCCAGAATTTTATTCACTCTTATGTTCAGCCCCAAAGATTTCCCTTCCTTTCTTTCAAGAACATTTATTAGTTATTAAGCCAAAAGCTTCAGTGATTTAGGAAGGGAGGAATTGCAGATTATTTAGTCCATAAAAATACTGGAATGTCTAGACTTGAAAATACTTGTGGTGGTTTGCTGTTAGTGAATTTTAGTTTTAATATCTTTTCTCGAATTCTCCTTTTCAAAAGAAATTTCTGGGTCCCCAAACAAATGTAGAGCCAAAACATCACTTATAATTAGAATAATTAGAATCACAAAAACAGCCTTTACACATGTTTTTGATCAGTCTAAAATCTCTCTTACCACCTTCTTTATCTGGCCATCGAAATCATGTTCACCCTTCAAATGTCATCTCCGATTCAGCCTTCTTTCTAATGCTTTCATAATTATAGTAATAATAATTACAAAACAGTAACAACCATTTCTTAAGCGATTACTCTGTGTTAAGCAGTACACTGACTCTGCATATGTCATCTTACTTTTCTAAAAAACCCTATGACATTTTTAACCTCGTTGTTCGAGTGAAGACACTGATGTTCCTAAAAGTTAAGTGACTTGTTCAAGGTGACCTAGCTAGAATTAGGTTGAACCACATGAAATTGCTGATACTCAACTGTTTTTTAGCCCACAGTGCCCCCCTCCAAAAAGCATTTTTACATGGTTCAATCTAAGAAAGGGGGAAGGTAGGATTCAAATTCAGGTCTGACTAATTTCTAATTTCATTTTATTCCCCCTGGACAGCACAGCGTCTCTACTATACTAACTCCTTCCTCTAGGCTACTGCAGCTCTCATACCATCTGTCTTGATTCACTTTCCTTACTTGACCTTCAGTTACAATAATGTACTTTCATCTGTCTTCTCCAGTGAATGTAAACTCCTTAAGGGCTGTGCCTTCGCTTTCTATCCCCAGTGCTTAGCACAGTACTTGGTATATTACAAGTCTTCAATATTTTTTTATTTAAATAAACTAAACGGGTATTCAAGCATTGGTCCGTATTTGTGTGCAGTTGATTTGCTTCTGAGCTTTTCCCTTTCTCTCATTTTCTCTTAGTGGAAGTTTTAAAATATTGTCCCCGATTTTTTGACACTCTTTCCATCAAGAGGTGGTGTCTGTGTCTCCTTTCCATGAACCTAGGCAGGCCTGTGACTGCTTCAACCAACAGAGGAGAACAGAAGTGCGTTCCAAGGCTGAACTGTAACAGCCCATACAGCATCTGCCCAGGTGTCTTGGAACATTTGCTCTCTGAAAGCTCTCAGGTGGGTGCTCTACCTCAGAATCCAGTGGCCACACTGTGAGAAACACAATCCACATACGTTCTCCGCCCAACAGTCCCAGCTGAGATAAGCCTTTGACTTACCCCAGCCCAGGTGCCGGGCAAGTGAGTAAGTCCCCAGATGATTCCAGCCCCCAGCTGTTTGGGTCGCCTCCAGGCATTTGGGTCTTACCAGCTGAGGTCCAGATACTGTGAAGCAGAGACAAGCCATCCCTCTCCGTCCCACCTGAATTCCTAACCCACACACTCAGTGAACATAATAAAATAATTATTACTCCACACCACTACATTTGGGGTGGTTTGTTGTACAGCAGTAAATAACTAGAGCATTGCCTTCATCTGGCTTGTCAGCTAAGAATAGCTATAGCCTGGTCGGTTCTGAACCCTCCAGCAGTTGGGCTGTAGTAAGGGAGTTCCTTTCCCCCAATGAGCAGGGTCTGGTGGTGGGTGGCTGCTCCCATGTCCAGAATCAAAAGTGTACTTTGTGTCTGTATATTCATATATATACAGAATAAAACATCAATCAGAATAAAACATCAATCAGAACTTTTAAGATATCAGCACTTCTCATTGCTACTTTATTTACAATAGCCAAGATATGGAAACAACTTAAGTGCCCATCAACAGGTGAATGGATAAAGAAGATGTGGTATATATAGTGGAATACTACTCAGCCATAAAGTGAAAAGTTGAAATCTTACCATCTGCGACACCATGGATAGACTTAGAGAGTATTATGCTTACTGAAATAAATCAGATGGAGAAAGACAAATACCACATGATTTCACTCAAATTTAAAATATAAAAAAACAAATAAAATAAATGAACAAACTAAACCAAACTAAAGCAAACACTTAGATACAGAGAACAGGGCAGTGGTTACCAGAAGGGATGGGGCAGGAAGAGGGCAAAATGGGTAAAGGGGATCAACTTTATAGTGAGGGATGGAAACTAAATTTTTGGTGGTGAACACACTGTAGTGTATACAGAAGTAGAAGTATAATGTACACAAGAAACTTATGTATTGTTATAAACCTATGTTACCATAATAAAAAATAAATTAAAAAAATTTTTTTAACTGGGAAACAGAAAGTGTCCTTCAACTGGATTTTGGCTTTCGGACATGTTTTGGGCATTTGGCTCTCACCCTGTGTCTTGAGTCTGTCTTACTGACCTTCTGTCTGGCCCAGGCCTGAACCCAACCTGGCTGGCTGAGAGCAGTGACCTCCCAACTCATCGGTGCCACTCCCCTTTCTTGGGGCTGGACCTTGCCTCTGCCATCCCTCCTATTGACTCTGATAGGCTTACCTAACCTACGCCAGCCAAGCCACTCACCAGAAGCTGAGCCCTGTTGCTGCCTGGAAGCCCTGGTGCCCATTCTACCTTCTGGTTCAGGACCGCTCAAGGACAGATTCCAGTCCAGGCCACCAGCCAAGCTTTGCCTTCGTGGACTTGGTAATTTGGATTCTGGCCCCTTCTTAGAAGGGGATAGCTCTTTCCTCAAGCCCAGCCATTTTACCCAATATGCCTCTTCTCCTTACCAGTTCTTAGGGAACATCAAGGCTAGACCCACCCTGTTCATTGCAATTAGTATCGCTCAGATCTTTGCCTACAGAGACACGCAGGCAGAGTGAGCAATGTCAGGCAGTGGTCACTAGGGGGCAGTTGGCTCTCCAGGCAATCCCAGAGGCAGAGGCATCGAGAACTCCTGGGGCAGTTCTGGCATCTGGTCCCATGCATCAAGCTGAGAAGCGAGGAGGGACAGCCACATGCTTTGCTAGGTTAGTCCTGTGCTGTGAGAGGACATTTCTTCTAGTTGTTATGTAAAGCATCCAAGCCTGCTTCCCTGCTCCTCCCAGAGATGAACTGCCTAGTATCTTTCTTTTCTTTTTTTAATTGAAGTGTAGTTGATTTATGTTAGTTTCAGGTATACAGCATAGTAATTTGATATTTTTATGGAATATACTTTACACATACTTATTATAAAATATTGACTATATTCTCTGTGTTGTACATTACATCCTTGTAACTTATTTTTTACCTAGTAATTTGTACCTCTTAACCCTCTTCCCCTATCTTTCACTTACCCCTACCTCTCTCCCCTCTGGTAGCCACTAGTTTGTTCTCTGTATCTGTGAGTCTCTTTCTGTTTTGTTATATTTGTTCATTTGTTTTATTTTTTAGATTCCACATTAAGTGAAAACATGATATTTGTCTTTCTCTGTCTGACATTTCATTTAGCCTAATACCCTCCAGGTCCATCCATGTGTTCGCAAATGGCAAAATTTCGTTCTTTTTTATGGCTGAGTAATACCTACATCTTCTTTATCCATTCGTCTGTTGATAGACACTTAGGTTGTGATTAATATTCAGAAATCTGTTGCAATCCTATATACTAATAATGAACAATCAGAAAGAGAAAACAAGAAAACAATCCCATTCACAATCGAATCAAAAAGATTAAAATACCTAGGAATAAATTTAACCAAGGAAGTGAAAGCCCTGTACTCTGAAAACTGTAAGATGCTGATGAAGGAAATTGAAGATAATACAAATAAATGGAAAGATATCCCACATTCATGGATTGGAAGAATTAGTATTGTTAATCTGTTCATACTACCCAAACCAATCTATAGATTTAATACTATCTTTCTATAAAACATTTTTTGCTTAAATTAGCCAGAGTGGATTATTTTGTCTGGAATTAAGAACATCGAATTCACCATCTTCCAACTTCTTGTGATCTTTGAATCATTCAGAAAATCCTAGAGAGACTTCCCTGGTGGCACAGTAGTTAAGAATCCGCCTGCCAATGCAGGGGACACAGGTTCAATCTTCCTGGTCCAGGAAGATCCCACATGCTGCAGAGTAACTAAGCCCATGGGCCACAGCTACTGAAGCCTGCACACCTAGAGCCCGTGTCCGCAACAAGAGAAGCCACCGCGATGAGAAGCCTGCGCACCCCAAAGAAGAATAGCCCCCGCTCACTGCAACTAGAGAAAGTCCGCACAGAGCACCGAAGACCCAACACAGCCACAAATAAATAAATAAATTTATAAAAGAAAATCCTAGAGCCATAGATTGTTTATTTAATTTTTGTTTGTAGATCCTGACAGAGAGTACTATTAGTATTAAAGATCTACCATGAGCTCTACTGTAGTAGTAAAAAATTAGCAAGTACCATGCAATAATGTTAAAAACGGTGACCAACCAATCAGATATGACATACTCATATTTACTTTCACTAAAAGCTTTAGTGTTAATATTGATAATGTTAAATAATAAAAGTATCATTATTGATGATGAAAGGCTTTAACTGTTAAAAAACAAATTTATGATTTACTTTAAAATTTCATCTTTGTTTCCCTTCTGACGTTTACATTTGGGGAGAAATGTTTTATAAGGGATATATTTTACAGTAATACACATATGTAATTTTTGTTTGGGGGGGGTTGTTTTGTTTTCTTTTGTTTGGGGCTGCACCATGCAGTTTTCAGGGATCTTAGTTCTCCCACCAGGGTTGCACCCTCGGCAGTGAAAGCACAGAGCCCTAACCATTGGACAGCCAGGGAATTCCCAATTTTTTAATACTTATTTTGGAAGTACATGGCAAGATATTTTTACTGATTAGTATGCATGATAAAAAAATTTGCAAACCGTTGCAGTGAATTTAACGTATTCATTCTTTTGTCTTTTTTTTTTTTGCTTTTGCCTTTTGTTTTTGATAAAATTTGTTTTCTTTTTTTTTAATTGAAGTATAGCTGATTTACAATGTCGTGTTAGTTTCAGGTGTACAGCAAAGTGATTCAGATTCTTTTTCATTTTAGGTGAATATAGTTCCCTGTGCTATACAGTAGGTCCTTGTTGTTTATTTTATATATAGTAGTGTATATATGTTCATCACAAACTCCTAATTTATCCCTCCCCCTCACCTCAACGTATGCATTCTTAAAGAGACCTTAAAAAATATCGAATCTAGTAGTTTATGAAATGTTTTGGTGGCAGAAATCTTTCACTGAAGAAAGCCCCAATACCTAAAACAAACAATATTCTTGGGCTTCCCTGGTGGCGCAGTGGTTGAGAGTCCGCCTGCCGATACAGGGGATGCGGGTTCGTGCCCCGGTCCGAGAAGATCCCACATGCCGCGGAGCAGCTGGGCCCGTGAGCCATAGCCGCTGAGCCTGAGCGTCCGGAGCCTGTGCTCCGCAACGGGAGAGGCCACAACAGTGAGAGGCCCACGTACCGCAAAAAGAAAAAACAAGAACAAAAAAAACACATTATTCTTGATAGGGTTCCCCATCTGCTCCTTTCCTAAAGGGGTCAGAAAAGCACTATTTGCAGACCATGATATGCTAGACCTCTCTCTTTTTACAGATTCGGAAACCGAGGTCCGGAAAGGAAATGTCTTGGCCAAGATGACTTTTCTATTTGATGACTGAACTGGAGCTCAACCTACATTTCCTGAATCTCTTTTTGGCCAAAAGTCTTTCCACCACATTACATTATTTCATTGAAATGCTAGATTTGAGAGAGTTTCATGACACTTTCTAATTTGTGTTTCTTTTATGGTTCTGAAATGTTGAGATGTTTGCCAGAGTCCTGGGAGTATCTGAGAAGCTAGAGGGAAGTGCTGAAGAGCCTCACCCACCACACAACCCTCACTTGCACTTCCTGGCAAGGCTTATCGTATAAAAAACAGTTTTAATAAGTTCACGGTGCATTTTGTTTCTGCTTCTTTTTGCCTGTTGGCTTTAGTCAAAAGAATCTGGATTGGAAACTCAGCCAAACACTTTCAAAGGATCTGATCACAGTCACACTGTCATCAGATAGAAACACAGCATCACCCAAACCTCTGGGTCTCTTGTTCACACATGTGGATTCTAACTAGCAGAGGAATAAGCTGTAGCAACTACAAGCAAATATCTCTGAACTTCACTGAGACTGATAACAATGGTAATAAAATTAGTCTTTTCCATGACGAACACTACCAGTAAGTCAACTGTTAAAAAGGGATAGTTGTAACAGTAACCAATGCATTAGCTCTTGTCAATGAGATTCCTTTTGGCAGTAATATATTCTGGGGGATTAAGTTAAACCAAATGTTTGTAACAATGAAAATGTAGTCATGTTAACAGTTAAGATTATCATCTTGGTGAATATTTACTGCAGTTACCTTCAGATTTACTCTTTATCTCTCTGGACACTGATCACTCTCATCTCTTTCTGATAAATTCCATTTTAGATTAAAACCAACAGAAAGCATCCTTTCACATTTTAAAAGCCTTGCCATTTATTTTCTTTTAAAATGTTTATGCTTTTTTTTTCCTTTGAGCTGCTGCTCACCCTGCCACCTGCACAGTGATGGGGTTAAGCAGTGAAAGCCCTGATTGAGAAAGTTCTGTGAGTACTTTGGCCACATTTGACTTTACTTGGTGCTCATAACTTTCAGGCCGAGCAATAGGTAAACACTACGTGCACCTTTCCTGATTTCCCTTTGATTTTCACATCTGTTTCCTGCCACTTGGTTACTTCATGGCCGCACAGGTAAGAGGCCCAGTGTTGACTCTGTAACCTAGGCGCTTATCTCTCTGGTTCCTGTGCTTAGAGGGAGCCTCTGAAGAAAGGTCCATCCATACATGACCTCACAGGAAGCTAGCCTTCTGCTGTCTCCTGATGTGACCCTGGGCAACTCCTGGGTGCAGAATTCAACAAGACGAGGAACTAAAGGTGTGTATCACAAAAGCACTTTGTTATTTATAGGACTGATTTCTGAAATTGTTCTGTCATAATATTTTTGTTGATTAGTATTTTATTTATTTATTTTTTGCGGTACGCGGGCCTCTCACTGCTGTGGCCTCTCCCGTTGCGGAGCACAGGCTCCGGACACGCAGGCTCAGCGGCCATGGCTCACGGGCCCAGCTGCTCCGCGGCATGTGGGATCTTCCCGGACTGGGGCACGAACCCGTGTCCCCTGCATCGGCAGGCGGACTCTCAACCACTGCGCCACCAGGAAAGCCCTGTTGATTAGTATTTTTTAAATTCTTTCTATCTCATTAGGCCATAAGTGACACCTTCCTATGTTTTTAATCGGTAAAATGGGTGGAGGAGGGTGATAGGGAATTTGCACTTTGAGTGGCTTTGCTGTTATTTTCTTTCGTCACTTTTGATCATATACACACAGGGTGGCATTTATTCCTCCACCTGGAAAGAGAGGAGAGAGGCCACATGAACCACCTGAGAACACCTGTGACCCGGATGCTTTGAGAGGCCCTCCCAGAGCTGTGCCATGCTGGTGGGCGCGACCTTCACTCTCTCAGGCCACCATACCACAGTGAGCTTGGAGAGCCCCGTGACAAATGTTTGCAACAATGGCAATGCCCTCACGTTAACAGTTGGGATTATTGTCCCAGTTAATATTTCCTGTACTTACATTCAAATTTACCCTTTTGGACACTGTTTGTTCAGGAGAGGAGGAAACCCTTGTTCCTTCCCAGGTCGCTCCAAGACCACCATATAACCACCAATTGTTCAGTGGCCCACTCCTTCCACTAACCACTTGGTCCTCAAGCGTGAACTGACAGTCCATCTTCCTGTGACACGGTGGTTCTTAACCAGAATTGCACCTAAATCACCTATGAAGTTCTTTGGGAATTCCAGGGCAGTCCAGGGGTTAGGACTCCGAGGTTCCACTACAGGGGCCTGGGTTCGATCCCTGATCGGGGAACTAAGATCCTGCAAGCCAAGAGGCACGACCAAACAACAAACAAACAAACAAACAAGTAAATCACCTATGAAGCTCTTTTAGAACTGTTGCTGAAGTTCCAATCCCGAACAACTAAATGAGAACATTTAGAAGTGGGGCATGAACAACCTTATGTGTTAATAGCTCCCCAGATGATCTCCCCTTACTTACTCAAGTACCCTCTTCACAGTAAGTCTTTGACCTCATAGAGATCTTTGATCCATTGGCCAGATTGCTTTTCCACAATTCATCATTTGGTCATGTCCTGGTACCCAGGTTCCCATAGTCCATAATTTTAATTCTGTGCCAACACTCAGTCTCTCCCCATGGTTATATTCCCCCGGTGACGTCACCTAACACCATTAAACTCACTGCCACAGCTACTCCACATCTGGGCCAGACCTCCAGAAGATTCCTAGGGAAAAACACGTCACCAACCACGTTGGTTGTCTTTAACTCCATGATCACAAATCTGATTTGGGCACACTGCACAGCTCAAAAACCATTATGTTTTCAGATTTTCAGTTTACCTCACCTACACCTATTCTTTCCCCCAAATATCCTGTTTTCCCTTCCCCTTCCCACCATTCTTGACTGATGACATTGCCTCATAATTCATTGGGAAAATACAGGTATCAGAGGGAATTCTTCATTTTCCCACCACCAAATCTATAAAACCATCCACATCTATATTCACACTCTTTGCCCTCCCTCTACTGGCTATGGATGAAGTGTCCCTGCTCCTATCAAAGTTCAGGCCTCCCTGTTTGCTCTTGATCTCTCCTCCTCCTGCCTTTTGAGGGACTTCATTCTTTCCTTCAGAGAAATGCATTGCCAGCTTCTTCCCACAGTTTACAAATATGCTTCAGTATCTTGCATCTTAAAACAAATCTTCCTTAACTCCACATTGATCTTGGCTATCACACCACATCTCTGCTTCTCTTCACTTTAAAACTTCTTTAAAAGAGTTCTCTTTAGTGTCTCTCCCCACTTCCTCAATACTCCAGTGAAAACCTGATTATCAAATCCAGCTTCACTTTCCAAAACTTTCTGAGGTATCTAAAAGGAACCTCAAACTTAATACATCCACAATTTTTTTCCCCAACTCCACAAAATAATCTGGTCTTTCTCCAGTCTTCCCCTTTCATTCAATGGCAACATCATCCACTCAGTTCAAGCCTTGATTCTTCTCTTTCTCTCAACCCTATGCATAAGTCATCAACATTTTGTTGGTTGTTCTTCCAAAATACACCTGAATCCATTCACTTCTCTCCATTTCCTACCACTCCAGGCCAATCACCATCACTCTTCACTGGGACTTGGCCAACAGCCTCTGGACGGTCCCCCATTTCCACTCTTACCTCACAACATCCATTTTCTATACAACATATTTGTCTTTTAAAAACACAGATGAGATCAGGTCAGGTCCAACAGCTTCCTGCTTAGAATAAATTCTTGTTCCTAAGGCCTGTCTGATCCAGTCCTTCCCTCCTCATCAAACCTCATCTCAGATCACTCCTCTCACCCACTCCTGCCTTTGCTCCAGCACTGGGGACTCCTGTACATTCCCTCATCACTCTGTACTCCAGAATAATCTCAAAGTCTTCACTTCTTCTGGGTCTGCCTCAAAGGTTTACCTCCTAGAACTTCTGTTGTCCAGCTCCTTCTTAGCTCAGCTCAAAAGTCACTTCCTCTCCCTGAACATTCGTTCCAAAGCAGCCACCATCCAACCCATCACTTTTTATTACATTACTAGGTTTTCTTTCTTCAACAAATGAAGTTATTTCATTCTTCAATAGTCAACAGTTGACATCTCAAGAGTAGGTAGAGCTGCTTTTAAAGATAATCTCCAGGGATTCGTTCAATAAGGAAAAGCCTTTGGGTAAGATAAATTCTGAGGACATCTAAAAAAAATACCTCACCTTTAAGGGTAGTACCTAGGTTGCACAGGTAAGTATTATTGGCTTTCTCAAATGGCTTTTGGAGAAGTTAGGAATTTTGTGAGTATAATCACTAATTCAGCTCTAGCTCTAACATCTGGGCTCTTTGACTAAATCACATGGCCCAAAGAATGTTGGATAATATATTCTACGTTCCTCTAACTCAACAAAAAGCCACCAACTCAGGGGACTTCTTTCTTCCTTTTGCAAATGTTCAATCTGTCATCATCTATGACTTGGAGTGATTTTAGTGATGCTCTAAGCACTCTGGTCCTTACTTCTCAAAGTGTAAAAGCCCTTCTACGGTTAACTTAAGAGGGGACTATTTTCCCACTAAACTTTTTAAGAAAAGGACATTAATGTTGCCACATTCTGAGTGATAACACCACCTGTGCTTTCAGAAACTAACTGGGAGATAGATACCCATTTTGAATTCTTTGATACTCTTGACGAATGAGAAATATACATGTATAATTCTCCTTTGCTGTTGATGGGAGTTAACACATGTCTTATGGAATAAAGTTCTCTTCCTTGCTATAATAATAGCTGGGTTTCAGAGGGTTGTTTTTTTTTTTTTTTTCCTTTTGACTTCAGAAATTTTGGAATCAGTGTTCGGCCAACAGTAATTACTGCTCATTACAATAATCATCACCATCAGCCTGATCGGTCCCCTGGGGCACAAGTCAGGGACTGAGGAAATGCGTTTTTATCTAGGAGGATGATGAATTTTACCTGAGGCCCAGGGCGGCCTCTCAAGGAGCCAGATTTGATGACTGACACTGGCAGCTGTTAATATACTGAATTCCTAAGTCAGAATTATTGTTTTAAGTATTTTCTGAGTGAAACCATATTCAAAGGAATCTGAAATTTCAATCTCATGTTGAAAAGTCTTTGCAGGTCCTGTATATGAAATGGAAACAAGAAAAATGTGGGGGAAAAAATGTTAGAAGCAACATTAAGCAAGGAAGGTAATTTCAGCAGTAACCCATATTACAGAGAAGTGGAGACCAACCTCTGCTTCTCGGTTTGGGGGTTCCCTTTAAAATAACATGCAGTAGAATGGCTGGGGAGAAAGGTAAATGCTGGAGTGAGAGCAGACACCATAAGTGGTCTACAGAATAAAACCATAAAATCTCAGGATTGAAATGGACCTGAGACCTGAATGCCATTTTTAAGCATTAGAGCGAACCTTTACTATGTACTAAGCACTAGGTATATTCAGGGTTCAGAAGTAAGGGCCTAGGATCTATCTTTGAGGATGCAGTTCTATCAGGATGGCATTTAGCTACATCCAAATAAAAAATCTATTCACAGTGGCTAAACTAAAGAGGGTGGTATTCCTCCAAAGTTAGATCCCGAGATGGGCAATTCAGAGTCATCCAGGCTCTAGCTCCCAATATCCCTACCATCACTAACATAGGGCTGGTCATTCAAGGCTGCCAGGTAGCAGCTTTACCTCCAGCCTCATGCCTCCTGCCAGGACGAAGGAAGAAGAATGAAGAGGAGGGAAATAAAGCTGCTTAAATCAAGAAAAAAAAAAGGTTCTCCCGGAAATCTCAGGTTGACATTTGTTTATGTCTCCTGGCCAGAATTGTTCAGCAAGGCCACCCCTACCTGCAAAGTGGTCTGGAAAGACAAGTATTTAAGCTAGGCATATTGCCATTCCAAATAAAACAGGGATTCTGTTGTAAGGAAAAAGAGAGAATGGGGGTTGGTTGGTGATAAGTAGTGCCTGCCATAGACTTAACGAATATGTTGACAATTACACTATAGTGTGGTTTGTACACAATAAAGTTTTGCGGAACACAGGACTATCTACCCTCTTGTTAGGGAAGATGTTGTGCAGGGCTTCTCTGAGGAAGTAACATTTATGCTGAGTTTCAAAGAAAAAATGAAATTGTTAGAGTAGACAAAAGCAAAGACTGCTTCAAGAGAGGGACTAAGGGTTATGTGGGCGTGGAAAAGTGATTATTTATCAGAACATTTTCAGTTGCCACTGACAGAAAGGCAACTTGAACCAAAAAGTGCATAGGTAAGGTCTCAGGTATGGCTGGCTCCAGTAGCCCAGATGATGTCACCAAGATTCAATATCTCTTTTTTTCTTCTCTTTGACTCTGCAGGTCAATAAGCAGCTCCAGGTTTATGTCGCATCCTATGAGCAGCCCCAGAAGTTCCAATGAAGTTATGAATATGCATCTCATTGGAAGAACTTGGGACATGTGTCCATCACTCTGACCTATCACTGTGGACAGGAAAATAAGACATGCTGATTGGACAAGGCTGGGTTCCATGTCCACCTCTGGAGCCCTACCTGAACCACTTGAACTAAGAGTGGGAAAGAAGCTTCTCAAAAGGAAAACTGGGGGCTTCCCTGGTGGCGAGGTGGTTGAGAGTCCGCCTGCCGATGCAGGGGACATGGGTTCGTGCCCCGGTCCGGGAAGATCCCACATGCCGCGGAGCGGCTGGGCCCGTGAGTCATGGCCGCTGAGCCTGCGCGTCCGGAGCCTGTGCTCCACAACGGGAGAGGCCACAGCAGTGAGAGGCCCGCATACCGCAAAAAAAAAAAAAAAAGGGAAAACTGGGAGTAAATGAAGCAGGCCAAAGTAACAAATGTCTCTTACAGAGAGCAAATTATGTTAGTGATATTTACAAGGTGTAAGGCACAAGACATGAGAGAACAATTGGCTTATTTTGGTGAGGGGCAGGAAAGACTCTGAAATAACACTCTAATTCATGCTTGAGTGGCTGGGTATGAGGTTAGCGCTAAGCAAGCTGGTGACTATACATGCATGACCAGGTTGGAGATGGGAGGGGGGCTGAGAAGTTTAGACGTAATAATAACAACTATATTTCCTGGCAAGCCAAGGAAAAGGAGCATTAAGGAGCAGGAAATACGGATCTAACATTTAGAACAGACCACTGGACTGGAGACACTGAGTTTTTACATCTTCAGGCTCATTTTTGTTTACATGAGCATTGAAAAATATATTTACTTTAATATGCAAAGCACTCTGGTTTTGAAATTTTCCAAACCACATCCTACCTCAGTTGTCTTTATTACACTTTCAGTTCTACAGTGTTTCCTTTCCTCTTCCTCTGAGATAATTAATGCCTTCAAAACACCAGAACAAAGGGTTAAATGAGCCACACTTTGAGATGAGTAGAGATTGGAACCTGCAGCCATAATGAAAAATAACATTTAAATTTTTGAACCTACAAGAAGCCAATAAGCTGTCTATAAGTCAAGTTTAATTAACGTGTAGCATTTGTCTACTCCAACACTATGAATAAATCTTCAAAGCCAAATTAGTATTTTAAAATACGAGTTGGCCAATACGAGTCAGCATATAAGCAGAAATATTTCCATTCTGAATCAACATAAAGATTTACAAACTTTAAACAACATTTCTAGTACACAGATTTGGTCTTTCTTCCAACTGCAACCATTATAACAGAGATTTAGTGACCCGGTTTCAAAAGAACAAGAAACGTTTTTAAAAATATCTTTTAAATCTACATTAGTTGTATTAATCCCTTAAACTGGAAGTAACTTTATTTTGAAGATACCTCTGGAGGTAAATGTGGTTGTCAGCAGTTCAATAAAACCACCGTTACATATTGATAGAAATATTACTCAAAATGGATAAGAAATCCAATTTTTATATATGTTAATAACAGATTATTCTGAAAGTAGACATGATGAACAAGGTCTGTAATAGACATTGTGAGATGTCTAGCCAATGACCATTCTTCCGTTTTCTCTTTTCTTATAGAACCTGGGTTGCTTACAGGTATGTGCTTTTCTTCCCAGGCCTTCTGCACTGGGGGAGGTTGGTCCTGCCTCAGCCCCAGAAGGTGAATCTTGATTGGTCTAAAACCATGATGATGGTCCCGTTCCCCTCACAATGATTGATTCAGACATGTGCTTGTGTGATTTGAGGGGAAGTCTGCTGGGAAGCAGCTGGCAAGAGTTTCCTCACTTTTACAAAGAGGCACAAGGGAGAGACCATTTACTCCCTCCTGTAACCACCTTGCTACCAGGAGGTAAGACAGCCCTAAGCCAGCCAACATGCTGAGACCAGCAGAGTGGAAAGATGGAGAGAACCTCAGTCTGAGACACTGTTGAGCCACTGAAGAAGTCAATCTTGAAGCCACCATACTGGGAGATTTTACGTAAAATAACATTCTCTCTTTTTTTTTCTTAATAATTGGGAGCTGGGTTTTCTGTTACTTCCTGCCAAAGGATCCTGTTATATAATTTTATTGTTTTTTTTAACTAATAAAATATTGAGACGTTAAGAAAAATAATAGCAAAAAGTTACATGATTTAAAAAAAGCAAAATACATTTCACTTCTAGGAATTGACCTTCAGAAACACTCATGTCCCATGCAGAGAGATATATTAAGGTTCAGGGTTGTTCACTGAAGCGTTGTTTGTACTAGCAAAAGAGCGAAAATGTAAATGTCCTTAAATAAGAAAGTGTCTAGGGAATTCCCTGACTGTCCAGTGGTTAGGACTCAGCACTTTCACTGCCGTGGGCCCAGGTTCAATCCCTGGTCGCGGAACTAAGATCCCGTGGCATGGCCAAAAGAAAAAGTGGCTAAATAAAAAAGAATGAAATAATGTCATTTGCAACAACATGAATGGACCTAGAGATTATCGTACTAAGTGAAGTAAGTCAGACACAGAAAGACAAATATTATATGACATCACTTATACATGGAATCTAAAAAAAAATGATACAAATGAATTTATTTACAAAACAGAGATAGACTCACAGACATAGAAAACAAACTTATATAAATCTTATATATCTCTGAATCACGTTGCTATACACCTGAAACTAACACAACATTGTAAATCAACTATACTTCAATTTATATATATTTATTTTTTTGGTGGGGGGATGGGCCACACCACGTGACTTGCGGGATCTTAGTTCACTGACCAAGGATTGAACCCAGGCCCATGTCAGTGAAAGTGCCAAGTCCTAACCACTGGACCACCAGACAATTCCCAATATATACTTCAATTTTTAAAAAGGCAAAATAGATATAAGATATTTACCATAAATAAATAAAAAGGCAGTATCCCCCACAATAAATAATGTAAATAAATGGTTAAATTTTTTATAGTATAACATACTGTTGCCTCACTGTTCCACTTCTACTACCCCTCAGTGGGCCCAATCCTCCTGGAAGAACAGATGGCTATCCAAGCAGTAGTTGCCTCAAATGCCACAATCCTGAGCCAGTTTACACAGATCACCAAGAGAGCCACCACTTTCTAGCGCAAGGCCCATCCCTGACTGCAATGTCCATCATGATGACCAGGTGGACATGGCTTAATATCTTCACTGACTTCGACCAAAGTCTGTTGCTAAGCAAATCCTCCTAAGATCCTAAACCAGTCCTCCTAAGAATATTGCAAACATGTAGGGTCAATTTGACCCTTTTATACATCCTTCGATTTCTTTCCTGTTTCACTCCATTTTTGTCTCAGCAAAACCACCACTACCCAGCTCCACCCTAGATTTTTTCTCCAGATAAAGCTGGCTAGAACAGGGCATGATAGACCTCTAATGTATTTTTACTTCATTCTTATGTGGTTGTTCTTATTATAATAGAGATGGGTACAAATTACCAGCACTGAACCAGGAATGACGCATATATAGTTTGCGTTTACCAAAACCTTAACTCTCTTTGGTCAAACTCTTGCTTTTGTAAATATTTTGAAGTTCCCTTCTCCTTGTTTCCTATTTCAACACAGCATCCTGGTAACATCACATGTCCCCTTGATTTCACTAACTTCACACATTATATTTCTCATAATATATCAGTTAGGGTAGACTAATTGACATGACAAATAGACCAAAGCATGTACTGGCTCCAACAATAGAATATTTATTCTTGCATCTAAAACAGTCCTGGTAGGGAATTCAGGCTAGTGCCTTGGCTCTCCTACACATGGTAATTCAGGGACCCAAGCTTCTTCCATACTGTGGCTCTGTCATTCTTTAGGGCATTACCATTACCTGCATCCGGCCTGAGGAAAAGGAAAGAGCAAAGAGGAACTTGGGTGGGAGTGTTTTCTCTGCTCAATGTCATCTCTTCAGAAAGGTGGCTACACTCCACAGATCAGATTCTGGATCAACCTCTTGTTTGGTAAACAAAGATATAAACCATCAAATTCATTGTTGCAAATCAAGTGTTCACATCAATGTGTTTTCTGTTCCACATCACATCTAATCAAGGGAAGTAATAATCTGTCTAGAACTGCCTCCTAAGGACTTATTTTACATGTTTAAGAGCACAAACTTCTCAGGATAGATATTTAAGGCCAATAACATAATTGTGAACTTAAACCGCGGATTTTATTTGGACATTCTTCAGTTTGCACAGAGTTAAGTGAAGAGAAGCACATATTACTACCCTAAAACAATTATCCATTTAATTTTCTCTTGGGGGAGGGGGATCAAAAAAGTGATCAACAACAGTTAGGTGGGCCAGAATCATTGTACCTTAAAAAGAAGGAAAATAGAAGGTGTTGCCATAAGAAAACCAGCTGGCTGGTTACCTAACAGGTGGGCATTACCACAGTACTCAAAGGTATGTATGGTCCTTGGCTTTACAGATTCAAAAATTTGACCTCCACGGTGCACCAGAGTTATCAGACTCAGGGAGACTACTTCATGACAATCAAACACACAGGGGACTGATATGTAAATCACATGCAATTTGTTCATTTAAATAAGAAATATGACCATGACACACAAAAGAATGCTCATTTTGGCATGGCCTGTACTTTCCCTGCAGGCAGATAATATTTAAATCATATGATAACCAGAAAGTTGCTTGGTGAGCAGTGAGGAATTTGAACTAAGAGAGCTATTTGTATGATTCAAATATCTGATGGCCCTGTATTTTGATAGTCTAATTCTGTCAATTTCTATTTTTATGTTATTAGTAGGAGGATGCATTTTCAGGATAAAGTCTTACAAGGAACACATACATAGATATGCAGGTATATAGATACCTCTGCCCCTCTCTCTCTCTGCTCTGATTGAAATTCTGGTAGTCTACTCAGAGCCCCACGTACTCAGCTACTCCATAGTCTGGAAGGAGCCAGAAGAGGACCTGGGAGAAGCATTCCGATGAGGGAGCCAGCATTTGCAGAGATGCAGAATCATGAAAGAATGTGGCACATTCTGTGAAGTGCAAGTGGTTCAATAAGAATGGAATATAGGGGCTTCCCTGGTGGCGCAGTGGTTGAGAGTCCGCCTGTCGATGCAGGGGGCGCGGGTTCGTGCCCCGGTCCGGGAGGATCCCACGTGCCGCGGAGCGGCTGGGCCCGTGAGCCATGGCCGCTGATGCTGCGCGTCCGGAGCCTGTGCTCCGCAACGGGAGAGGCCACAGCAGTGAGAGGCCCGCGTCCCGCAAAAAAAAAAAAAAAGAATGGAATATAGTATCTGTGAGAGGAAAGAAAGAGGAATTAGTAAGGGATCAGGCTGAAGAAATAAGCAAGAGACAAACGAAGGAAAAGGCTTGCACGCCTTGCTAAATTATTAGATCTTATATAGAAAGCTATGGAAAACCTTAAAAGGATTTTCAGCGGGGCCATGCCATGATCAGATTGCAATTTTGAAATATCACTCTGGTTGAGAAACAGATAATTGGGTTAGTGGGAGGGGCACAATATATGCCAGGAAGATAGTTAGAGGCCCGTATCACATGCCACCAGCGCCTCACCCTTGGGACTTCGCTGCACACCGTCAGTCCTCCAACTGCCAGCACTTGCATTTCTACACCTGAGAGCTTTCTCTTGCTGCTGGAGCTCGCTTTGTTGCCCATGGCAGGCTTCGAGGGTCAGAGAATTCATGCTCCTGGCACACCCTCAACCGAGGGTTGAGGTGGGCTGGCACCTAAATCTGGTGCATGTGTTCCACCCCAGTGGGATTAAGCCCCAGTTACCCGCAGTGGGAGCTGGCTTGATAACAGACCTTTTGGCTGCTTTCTCTTCCTTGTTTCACATCCTGTTCCCCTATCCTGTGTACTTCACCTCTCAGATAAATTACTTGTACTCAAATCTTTATTTTGGTATCTGCTTCTGGGGAAACCCAGACTAAGACAAGGCCACTGTAGGTGAAGGATGACAAGCATCTGAATCAGGCAGGGAACACAGAGACAAAGGAAGTGGATTAGAGGTGCATTCAAAAGATGTTAAAACTAAATATGGAAGATACCAGGGAATTCCAGGATGGCCTCCAGGTTTCTGATTTGAGCTCCTGGGGGATGGCAATGCCATTCACTAAGTAAAGGAATAGAGGCGAAGAGAGAGGATTGATGAAAGATGATAGGCTCAGAGTTGAATATGCCAAGTCTGAAGCACCTGAGGAACAGCCTAGTGGAGGTGAGAAGGAGGATGTTGGACGTACCGGTTGGAGCTCAGAAGACTGGCTTGCTATAGAGGTAGATACTTGATATATACAAAAATGGTGAACTTTTACCGTTTTTGTGCTCAGTATCTAAATCTCCTTCCAATTTGGGGAAAATATAAAATCAATGGAGGGAGCCCCCCCTGCCCCCACCCCCATCAGAGTAATCAGCAAGGGAGCAGATTTCCTCTCCCAGCTGGGGCACAGTCATGTGACCTAGGCTTGGCCAATCAAATGCCCTGACCCAGGATTTTTACCCATTGAGGGCATGATACACAGAGCCAAGGGCAGTCTGACTGTTCAGGTGGATGGGGCAGAATTGAGAGTCCAATGTTTCTGGAAGTGATGGCAGCCACAATGAGGTCCTCACTTCTAAAGTTTCTGCCAGGTGACTTTATGGGAGGGAGCGAAGAATGTGTGTTAGTTTACCATCATGGTAGGAACTGCAAGTCAAATTCCATTCTTTGTTTTTTGAAAAAAGATCCATTTTTTTTCTTAAGATGGGAGGAAGGTACACGAATGCTTGTTTTATTTTTTTGGTTGTTTTATTTTAAGCATTCCTAAGTATTTTAAACACGCCTTTGTATATATATTTCACAATAAATTTTTCAAACAAACAGAGGAACATGGTTTTTGAACAGAAGTGGCAATGTAGAAATTACGTTAAAGGATGAAAAGGATATAATGTCTGGGATTTGCTTTGAAATAAGGAAGAAAAATGAAGATTCACAAAACGTTAATAATTGTTGATTCACAAAATATTGATAATTGTTGAAGCTGAGAGATGGGTATGGTGGTCTCTGGAACATTCTCTTTATATTTTTATATGCTTAAAAATCTGCCTAATTATGAAATGGAAGTATTTTGGACAGTATGATGGGGTCTGGAAGACACATGAGAAGAGGGGAGAGATGAGACAGAAGGGTACCCAGGGCCCACAGAAGCGGAGGAGGAACAACGCTCAGGAATGACAACTCCTCCTTCACGGAGGAGGAACAACCCTCAGGAATAATCCGGGGAAAACCCAATGCCTCACACATTAAAAATGACCAACACTCATGTGTGGATTGATCGCAATCTTGAAACCTGGCAACTGACGAAACTTTGCTGAATCAGAAAGCTAAAGTCTTCAGAATGTCTGAAGACTTGAGTCACCAACCGCCCCCAGTTCATTTCCTAGAAATTCAGACTCCCCAGATCTCAAATTCCCCACTCACCTGTGTGCCCCCGGTGACTCACAGTTTTCTTTGGTAAACTACAGCTATTTCCCCCCTCCTCGGTAGCTGGTGTCACTCTGGATATTATTAACTCTACTTTTCTTCACCCAAAGCTGAGAAAAACTGTTTTCCTCAAATGGACTTCTGATCTTATTTGCCAACCCTGGACCGCCAGGGCTTTGAGATGCCACTTGTTTTCTTGCTCTTTACGCTGTACAGAGCCATGCCCACCACCACTATCCCTAAGAAGAGAAACTTGGAATGCGTTTTCTAAGGGCTGTCTGGAGGGTATTTGAGTGACACCATCCTGGGCCACTAAAAAAGAACCAGCTCCCAGGGGTGAAATGAAATCTCTGCTTTTCCAGGATTCCTCCCCTCCTATGGAGTCTCAAACGTCTGGGACATAATGCATTTCCAGCTTTATTCACCGTTTTATCCTGGTGTCCTAAAGGGAGTTTGATCAAAAGAGAATCTCAGAATATAAACCAGCCTCACCTGCAAATTTTATTACGAGTATGTTGTTTGTTTGATTCAGATGGGGGAAGGATGGTGGAAAATCAAGCACTATGGGAAGACGACGGTCCTCACAGCTCAGCTCCTCCACTGCGGGCTGCTTTCCAGTTGGTGCAACAGGAGATCTGGGGCCTATGTTTGCTTTTCTTGGCATTCACAGAGGTGGTGTCTGTAGCTGAAGACACTAGGGCTGTTGCCAGAAGCCCTGCTGGAGCTAAGACTGTGTGATTCCAGGTTCCAAGATCTCATCTGCTCGCAGAGATGGGGAACATTTTGATCTTGGCAAATGCTCTCATGCCAGCACTCTATGTCCACCCGACTCTTCTCCCTACTTCTCTGACCCCCAGCAGAGCAGCGGAGTGACCTCTGGACACACACCACTTATGTGTGTGTCCACACAGCTTGGCAGCCCCGCCGTCTCTGGAATTCTTGTATCTCCCTGGGGAGCTCACCACAGTGGACACAAACACGCTTACAAACTGCTAGTGACATGGCAGCGCATTAACCACAGGTCCCGAGAGGAGAAAGCAGAGTGAGCTGTCCTTCCCTGGTAGCTGCCTCAAGACCCTGCAGACCCCCAAGGTGGATGCTTACTTCAGACACTGAATGTTTCTGCCATGTAGATTAGCACAGCCTCAGCAAAGTTAGAAAAACAAAATACACTCCCTTTGTATGAGAGATGGGATCCCCTTCTGTAGGCTATTCCTGGTCAGTAACATGAGGGTGGTGTTCTCTATCAGTGCCTGAGCCAGAGCCCCGGCTGTCATTGTGATCCCTTTGAAACTCTGGATGTGGTCAGTCTATAAAGCCTTCCAACACTCAGGCTCCCCGTTTATCACCCCAGCCTCTGCCTCCCACTTGCACGACCCTCCGGCCCACTTCCTGAAGTGTTACCTCTCTGCCCCACACTGCAGGAGCCCTTCCCATGCTCTCACACCCATGCACCATCCTCTCCCATATTCAAAGGCAGTGGTCCACTCCTCCTGCCTCTCCAGAGGCTCTGAGCTGGTGTTTCTTGACAATCCATAGACAGGAGAGACAAAATCAAGCCCCATATATTCATTCTCTCTCCCTGTTCTCACCTCCACAGGAACAGCATTTTCAGCTCTTTTATCCCAATCCCTTAGCCTTTTTCCTGGATACAAAACAGATAGGTTACAGTTTGGGGTCAACAGAGTGATTTTAGTTGAGAAACAGGCTCCATTCATCTGATTTAATCTTTTAAAGTAATAGTTATTGAGTTTGGGGGCTTCCCTGGTGGTGCAGTGGTTAAGAATCCACCTGCCAATGCAGGGGACACGGGTACAAGTGCTGGTCCGGGAAGATCCCACATGCTGCGGAGCAACTAAGCCCGTGCGCCACAACTACTGAAACCCATGTACCTAGAGCCTGTGCTCCGCAACAAGAGAAGCCACCACAATGAGAAGCCCACGTGCCGCAAGGAAGAGTAGCCCCCGCTCGCCACAACTAGAGAAAGCCCGTGTGCAGCAATGAAGCCCCAACACAGCCAAAAATAAATAAATAAAATAAACAAATTTATTTTTAAAAAAACAGTAATAATTATTGAGTTTTACTATGTACTAAGTACCTGATAAATACTATCTGATTCAGTCCTTATAACCACCATTTTGCAGATGAAGAAATTGTGGTCCAGAGAGATTCAGTTGCCAAAAGTGATATAACTCTCAAATGGTAGAGCCAGAGTTTGAACTTCAGCATTGTGAGCCCAGAGCCCATGCTTTTAATAACACTGTGTATTGTTTCTCAGCCCCCAGAAGCACGCCTCTTTTAAAATTTCTTGTCCTCTCTTTACAGTACCCCTGGCCCAGATCACCATGGTCTACTACTTCAAGGAAAGTTTGCCACCCTGAAATGGAGCAGGACCTTATGGTCCTTCCCCACCATGTCCTCAGTCTGCCTTTTTCTGTGGAAAAACTTTAGCCAAAGAATAAGTTTAATCAGAGAAGTGAGAAAATGCAGAAGCAAAGAAAAGCAGTCAAACAGGACAAAACAATAATAGTCTAGTCAGTAAGCAAGGTCAAGGACCTTTAGTTCCTTCTCAAGGGCTGTAGATAATATTCTGAGCCACGGCCTTTGAGCCGTCTTATAGATACTGAAACCCCCAGCAGGTGGAAGAAGTCAACTACATGGTGACCAGACCATAGCCATGACATAAGCTGCCACAATTCTGAGAACTGGCCTCAAGGAAATGGGAACAAACTGACCCTGGAAGTGAAGACTAACTCTACTTAAAACAATCAAGATGACGCTGGTCAGACCACTGATGACCAATTTCAAGATGACTGTCAGAGCTGACTGTGCTGTTTCTGCATGTAGCCCCCTCCGTCTGCCTATAAAAGCTCTTGCCCCCTGATCATCAGTGGGGGGTGGGGGGTGGAGGCGGCCTTTAGACAGAAGTTCGCCCTCCCCCTTCCCCCTTCCCCGTTGCAGCATCCAGAATAAAGCAAAGTTTCCTTTCCACCAACCTGGCCTCTTTATTGGCTTCTGAGCAGCCAATAAAGGAAGGGAAGCCGCCAGGGAAGCCCTATAATAGGAATTTTTAAGGGTGGACGAGACTGGGGCTGCATCATTGAGCAGTGCAACAATGCCATCAGGGATCCAAGGACCAAGGTTCTTTCTATCTCCTCACTCTGTAAACCCCATCCAAAGGCTCCCCTCAAGAGTTTAGGGAGGCTGCCAGGAGTAACTGCCACCATAGTCTTGCTGTTGTCCCAGGGCCAGTGAGGGTGGGAACTCTCCTCCAATCATATCTGATTGGATAAATTTAGATCATATTCCCACCCCGGACCAATAACAGGGGAACACACAAAGTAACTGGTTGAAACCCAGATTCCTGAGCCAATCCCTAGCAAAGAGGATCCCTGAGCCAATCCTCCAGCTGTCAGATCTTTCAGAGTCTGCCTCAGCTTTCTAGGGGAGTTCATGCTCTTTTCCACTTGGCCCAAAGCCAATGACTAAGTAAGATGGTCGTTCAAGGGCCCAGCCATTCCCATTAAACACAGGGCTTCTCGGGGCTTCCCTGGTGGCATAGTGGTTGAGAGTCCGCCTGCCGATGCAGGGGACACGGGTTCGTGCCCCGGTCCGGGAAGATCCCACACGCCGCGGAGCGACTGGGCCCGTGAGCCATGGCCGCTGAGCCTGCGCGTCCGGAGCCTGTGCTCCGCAACGGGAGAGGCCACAACAGTGAGAGGCACGCATACCGCAAAAATAAATAAATAAAATAAAATAAAATAAAATAAAAAAACACAGGGCTTCTCTAATGGGCACCCCTTGCCCTGGAGCTCCGGGTCAGGAAGACAAAGGGTTCGTCAGGTCTGTGTCATGATCTGATGGCTCTCTCTGGCCATTCCTTCTCTCCTCTTTCTCCATTCACTGGTGTTAACTCCTCAATAAGCCTTTTGTACTCCTCACTCCATCTCAGCACCTGCTCTCCAGAGAACCCTCCCTGCAAAGGTACCCTGATAGCTAGCTGTGACTCTGTCTACATCTTCTGTCTCGACTTTACCCACATATCTTGCACCTCTAGGAAACTTGTCCTTCATCATCTACACTCCACTGCTCCTGCTGAGACTGCTTTTTATCCGCCTATGACCTTCAGTCCTTTGAGCCTCCCCTATTCTTAGTCCACCAGCCGCCATCTAGTTTCCCTTTCCTCACACCTCGGCCTGGACCCCATCTTAACCATGACTTTGCTAGCACCTGACTTCTCCCCACCCTTAGGCCAATCCCCAACCCTGGGAAAGCTACAGTAAAATGTCCTTTCTTCCCTTCTGCTATGAGTCTACTGAAACCGGCTTTAATGACTTAATGACAAATCCACACTATCTAACTTTAAACGGCCCTCAGTGCTGCTCAATGATTATTTTACTAATCTCTACAGACTCCCACTGCATTGATGCCAAATGTTTTCCTCTCCATTTACTTCCTAATGTCCTTTCCTCCTAATTTCTCCTTGCACCCTGAGGATGAATTGTTAACCCTTTTCTTTTCATGTTGATCCGGTTTGTAGTCCCCAAACTTCCCCTTACAGTGGGTACCCATTGCTTTTACCTGCCCCCAAGATCCCGTACACCCAAATCTTCCTTGAAGAAACAGCCCCTCTCCCATCCCCAGTCCTTGCAGCTCTAGTGGCCGGCTCCCATCTCCTCCAAAGTTGGCAACGTGACTCAGGCCTGGCTGCCCAGGACATAGTAAACAAATCAAGGATGGGCATGGGAACCACAATGAAACCCTTGTCGGATTTATTTAGGGGAAATAACTTTCTTCTGCTTTGGGAATTGCTAATCTGTAAAGAAACAAGCCCAGCACTGTAAACCCCCGTCTTTCCCCAGAAGGGAAGAGCCTACCAAAGAAAAAGCCAGAGGAAAGAAGATCTGGTCCTGATGGCAACCTAGAGCTCCTCAATCCACCTATCTTGAAGTCATCATACCACAGGATGTTTCAATTATATGAGCCAATAAATTCTCTTTTTTATTTAAGCCAGTTTGAATCACATTTCTGTACTCGCCATCAAGGATCTTGACCTTTAGCATGCTCTCAATCTTCAGATTTATTTATATCTTTGCCTGTTCTGCCTTTATCTATTTCTGACAGAGGTACCATTCTCGCTGGTATGGTTTTCTTGCTATGCCTTATTTTACCTTGGGACCTTTTTTAATGTTTCTCTTCTCCATTGACTTCTCCTCCATTGCCCATATCCATAACTGGTATTGGCTAAATAAATATTATCAAACTATTTCAAAAGTATAGTCTTTGATGAGGACGGAAGGAATTTCTGAAAGTATAAGAATGGCTCTTTGAGATTGACCTGTTCTGGAGTAGGCAGTGGAGGGTCATTTCAAAGGAGGGAGGGAGAGGGGTTCTCTGGTGGCACAGTGGTTGAGAATCCACCTGCCGATGCAGGGAACACGGGTTCGTGCCCTGGTTCCAGGAAGATCCCACATGCCGCGGAGCGGCTGGGCCCGTGAGCCATGGCCGCTGAGCCTGCGCATCCGCATCCGGAGCCTGTGCTCCGCAACGGGAGAGGCCACAACAGTGAGAGGCCTGCATACCGCAAAGATATCCCAGTACTACAGATTTAATCTGTGATTTTCTTTTTGTGAGTGAGATTAAGCAACTTAAGTTGAAGGGAAATTTATATTTCTTTTTCTATGAACTGTCTATTCTTGTTCTTTACCTATTTTTCTGCTAAGTTGTTGGACTTCTCTCAATTTCTATAAGTTCTTCCAGAATTTAGCTTTTTTCTGTGTTCTGAGCGGGAAATACTTTCACTGTCTTTTTTTTTTTTTTTTACTTTCACTGTCTTTTGACTTCTTATGTTGTTTGTGCTACAAAGTCATGTTTTACATATGTAGTTTATATAAGTAGTCGAATTTGTCACATCTTTCCTTTTATGGTCTCTGAATTTTGAATCATAGAAAGGCTTTCCCCATTCAGTGTTTATAAAGGAACCCATCATGTTTTTCCTTGTACTAGCATAATTTTTTACATTTAAGTCATTGATCCACTTAGAGTTTACCCTATTATATGTTTAAGGTATTAATCCAGCATCATCTTTTTCAAGTGTCTTCCAGATCAATAATTGTTCAATCATCAGGAAAACTGAGGAGTAAAAGTCACCAGAAACCAAGGTCAAAGAGAAAAAAGCTATCCTAAAATGCTTAATTGCAGGTTTTCTCGAGGCTGTGATAATGGGAAGTAACACAACTTAATTATCTGGCCAGGTATGCAATGCCAACTGCCAGACACCTTTAATGAGCTGAACTTGAAGAACATTGAAACTATGTAGACTGTGGTGAGAGTATGAGGATAAATCATTGATCTCAGAGTAATAACTTGTGTACTTCTTATGCTTGAGTTGATGAAGCATCCCCTTCTCAACAAATGCTACAAAACTTCAAAGTCTTAATCTACTCATTTTTTTCCTTTTAAATTCAATTATTTATAAAAGTCCTTAAAGTACTCTGGGTTTCAAATTTACATACAGTAAAATTCACTGTTTTTGGTGTACAGTCTATAGGGAATAGAGTATGCCTACCTACCTACCCTTTAATCATCCATTTAGAGTTAATATTAGCACTTTAAGTAAAATGTAGAAGACGCCTTACAATTACCTAAGTCTCTTTAGCTTTCCCCCTTTTTGTGTTGTAGTCGCCATTTATGATATCTACATACATTGAAACCTCCACTAATCTTATATTTTTGCTGTCAATAGTCATATATATTTTAAAGAGTTTATGAGGGAAAACTATGCTATTACATTTACCCAAACGTGTTTGGTCTTCCTTCATTCCCAGTGTTTCAATTTTCCCTCTTGAATCATTTCCCTTTAGCTTGAAGAACTTCCTTTATCATTTCTTTTAGAAGGTCTGCTGGCAATGAATTTTCTTAGTTTTCTTCCTCTGAGAATATCTTTATTTCCCCATCACTCCTGAAGGATATTTTCACTAGATGTACAATTCTCGGTTAACAAACTCTTTTCTTTAAGCACTTTAAAGATGTTTTTCCACTGCCTTCTAGGCTCTGTGTAATGTGTTATTTTTTCTGGCTGCTTTCAAGGTTTTTTTTCTTTACCTTTGGTTTTCAGCAGTTTGATTATAATGTGTCTGGTGTGGTTTTCTTCGAGTTTATTTTGTAACCTTACGTGTTTCACTAAATTGGAAAGTTTTCAGCCATTATTTCTCAAATATTTTTTCTGCACCAATCTCCTTCCTTCTCGCTCTGGGACTGCAATGACATACATATTATATCTTAAAATATTTTCCCATAGGTACTGATGATCTCATTTTTTTTTAATCTTTTCTCTCTTAGTTTTTTACATTGGGTGATTTCTATTGGTCAGTCTTCAGATTCACTGACTCCTTTCTCCATCATCTCAGTTCTGCCATGGAGCCCATCCAGTGAATTTTTGTTTTTTCATTCGTATTTTTCAGCTCTGAAATCTCAGTGTGGCACTTTTGTTTATAGTTTCTACTTCTCTCCTCGAATTTTCTACCTTTCATTCATTTCATATGTGTTCAATTTCACTTCATGGAGAAGGATTATATATAATCACTGCTTTAAAGTCTAATAATCCCAACTTCTGGGTCATCTCTTGGTTGGAATCTGTTGATTGTATTTTCACTGGGGAATTGGTCATGTTTTCCTGCTCGTTTGTATTTGAGTAATTTTGGATGGTATTCTGGACATTCTGAATACGTATTATATTTGGAAACTCCAGATTCTATTAAAACCCTGTGTAGAATGTTGACTTTTTAAAATTTTGACAGTCAAATAACATGGTTAGATTCAGACTATGAGTTCTGTCTCTCCTTCAGTCAATTAGTTTCAATGTCAATTCTATTCTCAAATCTTTCACTCCGCTGCTTTGTTCTCTACCACACATGAGCTTCTCAGGGATTAGTCTCTGAATTGTTTAGTAATTTATGTCATAGATCACTTTTCAATACCTTTGTTATGCAGCTTTGGACTTTTTTTGTGCATACAAATCTTAGGCTTGACACATGAGATTCCAATACGGTATTTCCTTCCATCAAGTCTAAGAACTATATGGGTGTTATCATACAGTCATAAAGTATATATTTTTTTCCATTACTGTACCTTATGCCATACCAGATCAACTTAATAGTGATTTATATTTGAATCACAAAACTACTAAAATTAATTTTCTGCTCACTGTTGTTAAAATAATTTTGTTTTAAAATTTTGTTTGTTTTTCTTAATACCAGAAGCCAATACAGATGAAGGGCATTCTTCCCCATTTTAGTCTGATTTCAAGCCAATTTTCCCTCTCAGCCTCAATTTATCTCACTTTTGCAAAGAGTCTTCTTGCCATTCCATCTCCTCTGAGGACAGCAGATGGATCTATGTTTGAGTCTTTCATTCACCAAGCATTTATCAAGTGCCTGTCATGTGCTAGATACTATTCTAGACACTGTTCAATTAAAAAAATAACTACTGACACTGGACTGAATATGTTACCAGAGAAATTATTCCTCTGGAATTTTTAAGATCGATTTATCTATTCAAGATTGTTAACTAGAGGATGGCTTAAGGTGGGGAATGGACGTCTCTTCTCAGTGTTCTGAGTTCAGTGAACTCTCAAGACTGAAATAAGAGGGAGACACCATCAAACAAACCTAAAGCATCTCTAAGAGAAACCGAATTGTTTATAAGCTAGTGTCTCTCAAATTTTAGTGCTTACCTACCGTTACAATTATACATGTTCCTACTTCTCATACTTCTCCCCAGGGCCCCACAAGTTTTGAAGGGAGAATAAAAGCTATGAACTCTGAGAAGTACTACAAGCTAATGGCCACAGTCCAAATATCCCACCTTGTTGTCTTTGGGGGAAATGCTTCATATTCAGATTGCTCCCATCTTTCCCACACTGGTAAAGACAATGGGAAAAATATATAGTGAGCTAACTGGGTAGGAAAAGAATTTTATTGTTCTATGGACTAATCCCCAGTAAGTGTGATTAGCATAAACATTTTTCACATCAAGTAGAATGATGCTTCACTAATGAGATGAGCATAATACACATCTGATAAAATACCAACTGCTTTTTATAAATACATAATAAAAGGGATGTAAGGAGGGAATATAATTAGCTTGCATGATTCAGCATGGATTTATTCCCACTTACTCTTTATGGGATCTTGGGTAAATTATTTAACCTCTCCAAGTCCCTCTTTTCTCAACTATAAAATTCAGAAAACAATAGCTGTTATGGTTTGTTGGAATTCAATGCCTAACACAGTAGATAATTAACATTAGGTGATTATGAATCCGAAGTCAGTAAAACTTCTGGAAGAAAACATATGCATTTCTCTGAAAAGTGTCCTTGGGAGAATTTATCCCAACAACTTATATATCTTATAAATTGAATAAAGTAGAAGAATTTCTTAAACATTATCATCTAGGGCAGAAGAACAAATCTTCCCTTTTAATAAATGTATCCTTACTTCGATATCCAATTCAATTAGATTAGCTTGGATGTATTTGGAAGGGACCTGACTACAATAATGCATAAAATTTTGTCTAATAGCTGGCCATGAGCTTTTGCTGACACTTAATGAAATCTGTTTAATTACTCTAGCAGCCCCTATATTGGCTGCTGTGCTGGGGTCATTGGAGAACTCGACCCTATAGTACTTGGGATACAAGAACATCTTCTGCTGATTGAAGCCTGTACCCTGTGGAAATGTTTTAATGTGATCCTTGAAGCATGTCCTAAGAAATGCTGTCAACACATATTCTTCTTTGTCAGGCCTTTATTTGGTCAGGAATACTCAAGAGCTCTGTCTTTCTGCCTGTGGTTTACCACATTGTCTCCATTTGCTTTCAAATATGGTTTAGCTGTGTTCAATGAAGCAGAGGTAGCCGAATTAGAAAGACATCATCAACACTGCTCCTCCAGAGAAAATTTCTCATCAGATAAAGCACTAAACCAGTTACCAGGTTTTTTTGTTTTGTTTTAGCCACCATGTTTTGATGCACAGAAGCCACATCCTTGCACCCTATTCATTCACTTGCAGATAAACACATTCTCAACATGGTGAGCCAAGGGACATGCCCAACAGACCATGAGGAAAGCTGGGGTTGATCACAAATCCCCAGTACAAAGAATTTCAAAAGAAGGAGGAAGAGGCAGCAATAAAAGACAACTTATTTGTAACTCATACTATCACAAGTGTTTTTTTAATAACAAAAGTTCTTTGGCAACTACTGCTTAATATAAACCGAAAGGTATGACATAATCCTTAAAAATCTATAGCTGCTTATATAAACATTGTTGTATAGTATGAATTGAGACATTAGGGCGAAGAGGTATTGACAAACATAAGAATTTGCCATATCCAAAAGTGTGTTGTTGTTTTTATTTGTTTTTAATGAATAGGAATTTCCAAGGAGTAAGAAATTGCTTTAACTGTGATCATCTGACCAATTAAAAATCATAATGTCATGGGTTTTTCACTAGCCCTCAGAATGGGGAATGTCCCAGTGCACAGTGCTGCCCCAAACAGCTGGTATTTAGAGTGAAAGTAGGGCTTGCATTTCTTTGAATAAGGGGTAGATTTCTTAGAAATGTGGTAATTGGAGAAAATCTTGATTTCATTAAAATTATTCTAGTTTTACAGTCTATATTAATCCAAAGAAAAACTTGAGAACCACTAACTTAACACATTTTAACCCACCTGGAGTAAACTGGAATGCCTGTACTGCATTTACAATCAATTTTAGGCATGGATTAGTCCTTCCATATTAGGGAAGGATACTGTTAGAATTGGAAATTTCCCTCCAAATCATAGACTGTTACAAGGGAATGAAACTCCTCAACTTGATAAATAAGAGCCATGTTGGCCTTTCCCTTTTATTCTTCTTCAGCCACCAATGGCTATATGGGGCAGGATAGTCCTTCCCCCCAAAAGTTCAGAACAGTTAAAGAATGATGGACCCACGTAACAGAACACTCAGACACTGAACTTGAGAGAGATGAAAAGATATTTCTGGACCAAAAAAAAAAAGTCACAGCAAAAATCCATAAAACACCTAGAACACCTAGAAATAAGCATAACAAGAAATGTTCAAGACCCCTGTAAACACAACAATAAAGCTAACAAACAAAAACAATAAATTAAGTTTTAAAACCTAAGACAGACCTTATTCCTAGATAGGAAAAAGCAATTCTGAAAATTTTTCAAGTGATAAACTAATCTATATATTCATTCAGAACTCAAAACTGTTAATTGTGGTTACCTCCAAGGAGTTAGGCTGGGGAAAATATTTGCAATACGTATGATAGACAAATCTCCTGAATAGTATTGATAAGAAAAAGATAATAATAACTCCATAGGAAAATATGGACAAAATATGTGATAGATAGGTCATAGAGGAGGAAATACAAGTTGGTCTTAAATATATAAAAAGAAGCTTAGCCTCATTCACAGTAAGAAAATATAAAATAATACACATCTAAGATACCATTTTTAAATTACCAAATTGGCAAAAAACAAAGTTTGCTAGCACCCTTTTGGCATGGCTGTAGGGAAATAGAAACTCCTGTACATTAGTTGAATATTATGACATTGCTTGTATATTATAAATTAGTTACATTTCTATGGAGGGCAATTGCATAATATCTATTAAAATTATAAATGCATGTATTCTTTGATCCAACAATGCCACTTTCTACAGATATACTCACATACATGCAAAATGACACAAAGTTAATAGCCGAAACACTGTTTAAAAGGGTAAAAGATTGAAAACAGCCAAATATTCTTTGATTGGGGACTGAGTAAATAATGTATGGTGGATCTATACAACTGAATATTATTCAACTGAAAAGAAAAGGAAAAAAATCTTTATGTACATGCTGACATGGAAAAAGTTCCATGACATATTATTAAGTAAAGAAAGCAAAGTACATGAGAGTGTTTAAATATGCAAATATTTATGTGTAAGAGGGAGAAATATGAATATATATTCAAACGCATAAGAATATAACAATGGTTACTTGGAAAATAAGGTATTGGTTGCAGGAAATACAAGGGAAGACCAGAGGTGAGAAGAATTTTCGCTATATACCTTTTCTTAACTTTAGATTTTTGAACAATACGAATGCATTACCTACTGAGAAAATTTAAACTAAATTTTAATTGAACACTTTTTCTTTATGAATTATTTGGAAATAAACCTTTTTATACCATGAAGTGACTTTGTAAATGTATTTATGACAATCCCTATTTTTTTAGGAGAACCATATTAAAGGCAATTATATTTCATTTAAAAATGGTAATTGCTTTCTCATACTTAATTTTAACATAAAGTTTATCACATTACTGTAATTTGGCAAACAAAAAATTTCCCAATATCTTGAATATACCAATCCCTCTTGATATTGAGGCAGGTACAGGAAGATAAAGGGGAAAATAGATTTTATATTATATTGTGTATACATACACAACACATATTTATAAAGAAATGGAGGTTAATTTTTAGACAGTATTGCACTATCTCAATCCCTTATCATTGGTTTAAATTCGTCACACGGCCAACATATGCCACAACAAATTGATTCTTGTTCACATACAAAGAAGTAGTGTGCGTTTAAATAACGCTGTATTTACTGACTAGGGAAAAAAAAAAAACAGCACATTGAAGTCAATGGACTTCTGACCTTGAAGAAATGTAATGAACTTGTGTATAGAGAAAAGTTCCATGGTGCCTAGTGGTGAAGGGCACAGGATTTTGGAGTAAGACCCATCTAGATTGAATCCACTGCCTATGTGACCTTGGGTGAGTTACTTCAAAGGGGACTGTTTCCTATCACACAGGTTCCTCATAGGGTTTTTATTAAATAAAATAATGCATATAAATAGGTTAGCATAGACACCTACTTAAACTCTATCTTCATCATGAACTCTGTTCTTTAAATGTCTCCACATTCCTTCCTATGCTTGCAGAGAAAAAAGAACACAAGACAGGTAGAAAAATGGAGAAATCAGTGGCCTCTCTGATCCAATTTGTGGGGTTTAAAATGGTTCTCCTATTCAGACACATCTCACCGAAGGGGCCCACAAGTAGTCTGAGAAGTCAGTCAATTCCTCAAGTTAATCCCTTGCGAACATGCAAATATCTCTAGAAGGGGAATAATCCTATAACTATTAATATTTAGCATAGCACATTAAACAAATATTACTTTAATAGCTAATATCAGAAGACATCTTAGAGAATAGTCTCTGACGAAATACAGAGTCCTGATGTGTCATTTCGGCTGTGGAATGAGTCTTTGGGGCACAGCTTGAATGAGGCAGGAATAAGACCAAGGAGCAAAACCGTTCTGCATAAGAACAGACAGGAATTTGTGGGGTTTGGAAGCACGCATAAGTCAAAGAAAAAGAGCAGACTTTGAAGTAGGGAGAAAGGGAACTCTGGGTCCTCCTCCTAGCCCAGAAGACTGCGACTGCCCAGAGGCAGCATGGTCAAAGGCTTTTGAGAACAGAAATATCTGAAATTTAATTGTTTTGCATGGCTTCATGGCCCCAAACCTTTCATAACATCTCAGGCACAACCCTGAGTTGTCAGGACTTTCAGCAGAAGGATTTGAGTGCTATCCAGGAAGAAGACATATGGAAAAGCAGGCAGAAAATACAGAGAGTAGGATAAATGTACTGTGGAGAAGATTTCCGGAAGTGGAAAGCAAAAATCAAAGGGCCTTGGTCTGGAACATAGCTCCCCGCACCCCTCACTGCCCCAAGAATCCTCAGACATGGTGGGAATGGGGGTGGGGCTCAGGGATGCCTCCTTTCCCTCCACATGTGGGGTTAGGGGCTGTGTCCATTTCATTAAGTCTTGAAGGATGGAGTGACCCAGCTGCATGTCGGTTGCACTAGCTCTTTTTCCTTCCTGCTCTCTAACAGCTGGGGAAAAGCTAAAAGCAGAATCCAGAGGGCCTAGAAACCAGGACTGACAGGAGAAGGGTAGCACAATCCGAGGTTAGAGGAGAAAGCTTGGGAGGGATAATAAGTAAAGGGCATCAAATGGGGACACCTCAACAGGAGATAGTTGCTCTGAATAGAGAGGGCTCCGGTGGCTTGAGTAAGCCCTGCACAGATTACAAATTAACGTTTCAAATATTATTCACCTAAAGTTAAATTTGGTGTGTGCTATGTGGGTAAGTGACCAAATACCAGATTACTGTGATAAATTACTGAGAGGAAACTACTAAGTCTGTAACATGGCAAATACAATGGGAAAAAACCTGGATCAAACAAACAAACAAACATGAAAATGGTACTTTTTCTTCCCAGCTGTCTATTTAAAAGAGTTAAATTAAGCCATGAAACGATCATATCAGCCTTAATTCTTTCTGTTATTAATTGAACACCTTCTTGGAAATATGCAGATAAAAGTCCCACTTTGGAGAATTTGAGATAAGAGTGAATGGAAAAGAAGTAAAATTAACAGGCTTTCTTTCCCAGTTCACACTCATAACCATCATGCTTTGTTTGTTCAAAGCTGCCTACAAAGGCATATTAAATCAAACCTTTAATGTATTCTGACGTGGGGGAGCTTACAATCCTAAGGCCTGTTCTTAGGTTCACACTTTTCTTTGTACATAGTAGGGGCCATAAAACCAAGTGAACAGCAGAAGGCTATTGTGAAATAAGATAGATGAGAGTTCTTTGTGTTATAAGGAAATTCAAGCTGCTTCCTGTGATGAAAACAACATAGATACACATATACAGTGTAGACAGTCCTCAGCTAAATATAGTAGATCCTATAATGCATTAGTTTACAGGCATATTAATATGATAAAAGAAATGATGAAATTTAGGTTTTTGCCTGAAGGAAGACTTGTCATAAATAACAAAACTGGCCAGATGTCCTGTGATCCTAAAAATAAGTAGGCTTCTGCTGTGAAACCCATCACTTCACAGGAAATAAAGTGAGAAGCACAGCGGCACTCTATGGAAAAGATCCACCAAGAAATAGCCAAGATGATTTCCTTCATTTGACCATAAACCCATCAAAACTTCATGGAATGTGGTCACTTTATTTATGCAGGAACTGTGTTCAGTTAACCACACATGCCATAACTTTCTTAAATAATGAGAGAGACAGACAACCATGGGACCTGTTCTCTAATAGGAGTTCAAGTATCAATGTAAATCGCCAGAATCCTAAGGAATTTTCTACTGAAATCAACAGTCACCCACACAGACTGACTTAGAAATAGATTATATCTTATGCTTCCTTGCCTCCTCAAAACATTTATTCTTAAAATCTAGCTACTTAAAGCGAACCATTTTAAAAAAAGAATCCAAAAGTACTATAATCAGCTATATTGCTTCTGAGAGGCTGATCGTCAATCATAGGAACAAGGAAGTCATTTTTTTTTAATGAAAATTGGCCCAATATTAATGTGGGCCATAAAAACATTTGAAGCCTTGATCAGTATGATGTCATGGAAGCTAGGCCTATTTGACACCAGGTATGCACCAACTTTTGTTTTCTTTGTATGTTATATACGGCTTGATGGTTGGTGGTGGTAGACCCTTGCCATGCTTCCCAACAGTCCTATCTGAAAACAGCTGTCTTCCCAACCACAGTCCTCCAAAGAGCAAATTCTCAATGGAACTATTTTGACAAAAGGCCAACTTATTTTAAACTACAAAACAAAAAGTTATAGGGAATTCCCTGGCGGTCCAGTGGTTAGGACTCCGCACTTCCACTGCAGGGGGCACAGGTTCAATCCCTGGCTGAGGAACTAAGATCCCATATGCCGCATGGCACGGCCAAAAAAAAAAAAAAAACCCATAAAGTTATAACCAATAAGCAATCAAATTAGTACCAAATGTTACTTATCAAAGATAGACTTTAATGCAGATAACACTCATTATGGAAATTCCTAAAGTAAAAGCTAGAGAGTATGCCAACGTGTTTCTCTCATCACAGTGCACAGCACTATAACATTAGCATTTCCAAAGGCATAGATGATGTTAGATTCTAGGGAGGATACAACTGCATATTATCTCTGTCTTTAAGAAAGCTTGTCTAGGGTCTTCTCTGGTGGCCCAGTGGTTAACACTCTGCACTCCCAGTGCAGGGGGCCCCGGGTTCGATCCCTGGTCAGGGAACTAGATCCTGCATGCCGCAAGATCCAGAGTGCGGCATATCCCGACTGCAGCAGATCCCACGTGTGACAGATCCCGCATGCTGCAACTAAGACCTGGCACAACGAGATGAACAAACAGATATTACACAAAAAAGAAAGCAAGCTTGTCTATTGCTTGTCACAGAGGTAAAACTGTGGAACCTATAAGACAGCTATTCTGTTAGGCCATCAGTTGTCATTTTTGAAATTTTTGAAGCTGTGGGGCCATTTCTTCAAATCAATTTTAGAAATCCACTTTACAAGAAATGCGTTGGTTGAGAGGATCAGAGGAGGGTCAGATCTAAAGGAAACCTCTCCAAAATCCTGGTCTCAATCCCCCAACCCGCTTTCTTCCTGGAGAAGGAACATGTAAGTGTGGGCCTTGGGTACAAAACTGGCATTTTTTAATTTCTTTATTTCTTACTTTATTCCTCAAAAATATAAATGTATGAAGTTTAAAATTTTCTAGGCAAACCACACGTTGAAATTTTAAAAAATAAGCAAAAAACCTTCATGGGTATGTAACAAGATCTGAGCATAAATTTTAACAGAACTAGCTAAAAACTGTTAGCTTAACCTCTCTAATTCTCGCCTCAGACTGTCTACCTCTCCGTTCTCTTTGTTCACTGCATCCAGCAGCCTTTTCTTGGAGCCGCCTGCCTTTCTACCCTGGAGTCAAAGAAGGCATAGTTTTCATCTACTCATATACTTTTGTACCCCTTCAACCAAAATTTTAAAAGTAAGATTATACTGACATGCAAACTGTTTCTGTCTTCAGTTTTACAATTTTAAATAGACTGATTTCACTCTACAGGGTGGGAGGGAAAAAAAATCTAAGTCTGTAGTCATTACTGTGATTGAGGTTTTTGCTACAGGCGAACAGATATTGCCATCTACTGTTGAGAAAAAATAAAATGGTTAAGCCAAAAGCTTTCAGCCTTAAGGTTCTGACAGATCATAAATTTAAAACAGAAAAAAAAAAATGGTTTTGGGACTCCCCTGGTGGCGCAGTGGTTAAGAATCCGCCTGCCAATACAGGGAACCCGGATTCGAGCCCTGGTCCAGGAAGATCCCACATGTTGCGGAGCAACTAAGCCCGTGCGCCAAAACTGCTGAGCCTGTGCTCTAGAGCCCGTGAGCCACAGCTACTGAAGCCTGCATGCCTAGAGCCCGTGCTCTGCAACAAGAGAAGCCACCGCAATAAGCCCACGCACCGCAATGAAGAGTAGCTCCCGCTCGCCGCAACTAGAGAAAGCGCGCGTGTAGCAATGAAGACCCAACGCAGCCAAAAATAAATAAATAAATTTATTTTTTAAAAAAATGGTTTTATGAAAGTAGGATTTAGTATTCATAAGTAGTTTGAAAACTAAAGAGGATAGAAAATATAACAAACAAAACTTTCTTTCCTAAAATCAGAAAAATTGTTATGTGCAATTATTCCTACTTTTGATTAAAAGTTGAAAGCAAATCATTGCTTTATCGGTTTCTATTTGGCTCACCATTTTAGATACTACAGTGAAGAAGAAATATAAATAAATCATCCCTTTTTAATTATCTTACTTCATTTCAAAATTTAACTTAAGGTATATATTAACTTATTTTCTTTGTTTTCTCATAAAGCCACTAGAAGTGCTTATCAGTTTTTAACTTTAGATTTAGCTAGAAATAAATTTTCTTTAGAAAAATAGGGTAGTTAACACAGCCTTCTTTGGGGTCTCTAATAGTACATAGTTAAGCTCAAATATAGAGAAAGCCCCTTTAGGGCAAAAGGCTACCACGAAAGCAGTGCATCTCAGTCAGAAAATCCAGGCACATTAAAACTCTCCTACTAGTAACAATCAACGTGAAGAATGACCTGTCATTTTTCTGATGGCTGGTGATGAGCTGGAGGAAATGATTTGGTGGCTGAAATTCAGTTGTTTTTACGCATAAGAAAGTATTTTTCCCTTTAAAGAGTATTTATTTAACTCTATCAACAGTCGAGCACCCCGCGACGTCCTGTGTCAACTATCTCATGCTGGAGAGAAGTGGATGTGAAGCGTGATGTGTGGATGGTACCATGCAAGCCCCAATGTGAATGTCTATGTAAAGAAAGGAAAGAAACCTTTCATCTTTGTAGAGTGTTAACCCAAGTATAAAAGCTGACTACCCACCATGCACCGTGTATGGTGTGTACGTACGTATATTTGTGTGTGTGCGTGTCTGTAAAGGACTTAAAGTTTTTAAAAATTGGTAATTGACTTTGCTACATCAGCATTTCTGGTTCCAACTATTATGGCTTATTAGGCTGGATGCTTTAAGGGATTTTCATCATATCTAACACTGGTAGAGCATTGACTGTTTTCAAGGGGCCCTCACTCAAGTCAGTTTATTTGCTCATTTAACAAATGTGTACTGAACACCAGCCATGTGCATGGCTCTCACAAGCGTCAGAAATACAAAGCTGGAAGACAGACCAGCCTATCCTTCAAAGAGTCTCGAAGTCTAAGGGACGGGAGAAAGAAGCAACCTCGCAACTGGGTTTACAGAACACTGTTAGAAGTTCCCTGGCAGAGGAATGAAGGAGCACCAGGTAAAATGAAAAATAACAGATCTGTTTCTGCTTGGGGAGTACGGCAGGAATCGGGAGAGTGCAGGTGATAGAAACCTGTATAGTACACGAACCAGCAGAGAGGACACTTTTTGAGAACCACAGGTCATTACTGGATGCCACATGCTCAGCAGGTATCAGCAGGTGAGTCTAGGGAGGAAATGTCATGCAAAGAAGTCGCAGGTATATATGCCTAGTGTCGTATATGCAGGGAAGATAAAACGGTTATAGGAGAAGCTTATGAGCAGAGAAGTGGCGGAGTGTCTGTAATCCCTTGAACTCTCATTATAATTATAGATGCACAAGAATTTGCAAACATAGTACGGAGAAGTCCCATACACCCTTCACCCAGTTTCCCCTAATGAGACCATCTTACACAGCTATAGCACAATATCGAAACCAGGAAAATGACATTGGTACAATATATGTGTATAGTTCTTTGTCATTTTATCAAATATGATTTGTGTAGCCACCAATACAATTCTGAACTATTTCACGAAGATGTTCCTCATGCTACCCACTTACAGATACTTCCTCACCTACTTCCCTCCATCATCCCTATTTCTGGCAACCACGATCTCCCTCTCTATAATTTTTTCATTTTTAGAATGTCATGTAAGTGGAATCATACTTATACGACCTTGTGTGACTGACTTCTCTCACTCAGTGTTATTCCTGAGATGTATCCACGTTGTTGCAAGTATCAATGGTTCCTTTTTAGGGACTTCCCTGGTGGCACAGTGGTTAAGAATCCACCTGCCAATGCAGGGGACACAGGTTCGATCCCTGGTCCTGGAAGACCCCACATGCCGCGGAGCAACCAAGCCCGTGCGCCACAACAAAGAGTAGCCCTGGCTCACCGCAACTACAGAAAGCCCGCACGCAGCAGCGAAGACCCACTGCAGCCAACAACAAAAATAAAAATAATTTTTAAAAATCATTAAGAAAATTCAAACAATAGTAGCTACAATACAGTTTTGTACTAATAAAATAAGTATTTTAAAGTATTCAGTGAAGGGTTATTTGAGTATTAGAAGAATGAAGGAATCCTTGCAGGTGACCTAGGCTCTAACTTCATGTGGAGGGGTGGGACTGAAAGTTTCAACCCCTAATCACCTGGTTGATTCCCCTAGCAACCAGCCCCCCAACCATAGGTACTTTCCAAAAGTCACCTTATTAACATCAACTCAGGTGTAGCTGAAAGGAGTTTGTTATGAATATCAAGACATCTTTCTCACTCTTACACTTAGGGAATTCCAAGGGTTTTTAAATTTTATTTTATTTTATTTTGCGGTACGCGGGCCTCTCCCTGTTGCGGCCTCTCCCGTTGCGGAGCCCAGGCTCCGGACGCGCAGGCTCAGCGGCCATGGCTCGTGGGCCCAGCCGCTCCGCGGCATGTGGGATCTTCCCGGACCGGGGCACGAACCCGTGTCCCCTGCATCGGCATGCGGACTCTCAACCACTGCGCCACTAGGGAAGCCCGTAATTCCAAGGGTTTTAAGAGTTCTGTGCCAGAAAAGGGGAGGAAGACTAAACAGACATTTCTTTTTATAATATCACGCCTCCCTAATCCACGAAAACTAATATTACCAATACATAAGATGACCGTGTAACACACTGTATAAACCAAAATTTTTGAGAATGAAAGGGACATTTTTAATCACTACACTGGGATGATAGGCATAAACAGGGACTGTCCTACACACAAACTAGAACTAATGGCAACTGTATAATATTTCCATTTGGATGTTTCACATCTCACTCAACATAAAAACGCTGAATCATTGACGTTCCTACAAAATCTATTTTTCCTCATATTATTAAGTCCCTGTATCCATCCCATTTGCTCCAGCCAGAAACCTAGGAATTATGATCGATTCCCCCTTCCCCTCTCTCACATGCATTTCATAAATCTCTATCATAGATCTATCTACAAAGTATAATCCAAATATATACACCTCCCTCCTCCTCCATCTACCACCTAAGTCCTCCTCTCCCATCCATTGTATTCCAGCACAACACCCTGTTCATTTCCTTTACACTCTGTAATTATATATTTATTAGTTTATTTGTCACTGTCTGTCTTCTCTAGTTTACTGCCAAGGACCCTGAGCCTTGGTCACCCAGTGCCTGGCATTCCTAGCACCTAGCATAATGCTGACACATAGCAGGTACTCAATAAATGTTTATTGGGTGAATGAATACTTGAATAAAAGATGGAAAAATATAAGCAAATAGCTGTGGAACACTCTCAAGAAATACTAGCATAAACAGTGTGAAATTGAGAATAATATAGCTGAGTCCTTGTGCCCTATTAAAAAATCAGCATCTGAATCTCTGAGACAAAGACCAAACAACCAAGTAAGTGGGGAAAGACAAAAATGAAGACAAGAGAGGAGAAAAGTAGAAAGAACTGGTGAATTCAAACCATTCCCTCTACTTAATATGATAATCTCTAGGTCCATCCATGTTTCTGCAAATGGCATTTTTCCTTCTTTTTTATGGCTGAGTAATATTCCACCATATATATACCACATCTTCTTTATCCATTCATCTGTCAGTGGACACTTAGGTTGCTTCCATGTCTTGGCTACTGTAAATAGTGCTGCAATGAACACTGGGGTACATGTAACTTTTCGAATTAGTGTTTTCTCCAGATATATGCCTGGGAGTGGGATTGCAGGATCATATGTATTTTTTGTTTTTTAAGTTTAAAAAAAAATTTTCTGTAGTCCTCTCCTTTGCCCTCTATATACAGTAACTGTTTTAATTCCATATCTTGCACTAGCAGAGAAAATTACATTATTGAACATGTAAGAACAATCTTTCTGGAACAGCATTCTGTCAGACAGAGAAGGGGAGACCTGTTGATATGGAAGTCAACCCTTCAGAAGCATTATCATCAGCAGTGCTATTCTTTGCTAGAGTCAGCTTGTTGCAATGAATACCAAAGGAAGATTTGTTCTGTACCAGGAATAACACATTAGACAGTCATCCAATAACATGTATTAACTCTTTTTAAATGTTAACTTTAAGACAAAAATTAAAGTAGATGGATATTCTCACTTCAGTTATAACATTATTCATATGAATTTCCCTGTAATAAACAACCAACCACATAAGGTGAGGGCCTGTTCTAGGGAAAGGAAAGTATGGGAGTGGGAGATGGAGAAGGGCAGAACTTCAAGTTTTCATTATTGTATATCTCATTATTGAAAAGCTACACATCAATACCCCCCCCCCCCCCCCCCCCCCCCCCCCACACACACACAGAAGAAAAGATTCTTTCTTCTCTTAGGATAAGCATTCCAAGCACACTCTGTGGTTTCAACTTCCTAGCCTTTGGGCCTATATCCTGAATAGCATAGGTCTATTGTCAAGATTGGTTCTGCCTCAACATTACAGCCCCTGTGCCTCTGCTGTTTGATATTATAAATAATCACAAGCCACATCCATGGCATTTGATAGCTACAAAGCATCTCTAATAGGATAAAATTTACTTGCAAATATAGTATCTGAAAGTTGCAAGTCCTGTCTTTAGAAAGGGCAATGCTGGGACTTCCCTGGTGGCCCAGTGGTTAAGACGCTGTACTTCCAATGCAGGGGGTGTGGGTTCGATCCCTTGTTCTTGGGAACTAAGATCCCACATGCCGCCTGGTGCCGTTAAAAAAAAAAAAAAAAAAAGGCAAAGCCACTTATCATTGGGGGTCCAGGGTATGGGAGTTTAAAGTGGCAGAAGAGCAGATCCCAGAGGTCTCTGAGGCAGGCTTCCTGTCTTACGGAGAACATTTCCTTCTAGGACAGAAGCCATCTTAACCCCTCTTTTAGGACAGGACCACTGTACCATTCCTTGGCAAGGTAGCAGTAAAACTGGCAGTCATGCCAGTCCTTCTGCATCGTTAACGTAATTTTAGTAGAAGCAACAAGAACCTCGACTCCAACTGGATTAAGTAATCAAGGTGATCTATCAGTTCATGTATTTGAAAAGTCCAGAAGTAGAGCAAGATTTTCAGTACAGTATATTAAGGATTCCACCTCTCTCTCTGTGTTTCTCTGGATTCAGCCTTTCTTTATGTGTTGACTCTGTCCTCAGAATAGTTGCCCTCCTAGTTGCTAATAGCAGCAACATTGGTTTCTAGTTTCTTCATTCCCATCTGAAGAGAGAGACCCTTACTTCACTCAACCATTAAACTGAAGTGCTGGACTTGTTTCACCTGGACCATCCCAAAACAATCACAATGGCAAGGGAGATGGGATTAGAACCATTCCGGAAATAGGTAAGGGTCAATCCATCCCACCTACAATGCCTGGCTGCAACTGAATGCACGAGGAGGGTGTGATGTAGGAGAGGCACCATTATGTCCATGTTCAGCCTCTGCACCGATATGCTTTGTCCCTGTAACTCAGAACCACAAAGCTGCCCAAGAAATAGACTCACTCCGTTTTTAGCCATTCTCTCTCTCTCTCCCCTTTTTCTTCTCTCTTTCTCTCTCTCTCATTCCCCCTGTCATCTTTACCTTCTGCTTTGTTAAAACTGACTGGCTGTGAAAGCAAGGTAGGAAAGAGGATGAGGAATAAGACAGGAAAGATATAATATGTTCTTATATATATAATGTGTCCTTCATTTTAGTAGAAGAACTCTAGAAAACTCTAGACTCTAGAAAACTTCTAGACTCTAGAAAACTTCTAGACTCTAGAAATCAATGATTAAATCTACACAGTTACCCAAAGTCTGAAGCTGTGGCCAGAACTAGTGCTCTAGATTAGCAGATGTATGTGGTAATCCAGAAAAAAATTTTATTTTGGGAAATTTTAGAAGAGAAAGCAAAATAGGTAGATTACCCAGACGTACTATACAAGTCTGGACAATCCTCCTTCAAACCAATACTATCCCTTGTGTTAGTCATGCACTCTTAGTAATTAAATAAATGAATGATCTAAAAATATGGCAGGGAGTTCCCTGGTGGCCTAGTGGTTAGGATTCTGGGCTTTCACTCCTGTGGCCAGGGTTCAATCCCTGGTGGGGGAACTGAGATCCCGCAGGCCGCTCAATGTGGGCAAAAATAAAAATAAATTAAAATATGGCAAATGTTGTGCATAATACTTATTCACAGTAGCAGGAAAATAATTGAAATTAACTTAAATATCCATCAGTAGGCAAAGTGTTATCTAGATTATTGTACAATCATTCAATGGAACATTAAGTAGTAGTATTAAATAATGGTTCTGAAGGATCTGTAATATCAAAAAGTAATGCCTATGATTTACTACCAAGGGTAAAAAGCAGAATTTGAAAATTAATTACATTAAATGTACATATCAGTTATAATTATATAAAATATACATACAAAAAGGAAATAGAAATATACCAATGGTACTTGAGTTTTACTGAAATGTGATTGTTTTCTACTTCTCAACTTTTTTGTGGTACTGTTACATTCATTTTATAACTGAAAAAAAATTAGAAAGCATTATTACTTGGCAGATATCTATTTAGCACTTTGCCTCTGTGCTGCTAAAATAGCAGTTACGATTAGGTGGTCTGTCCTCTGTCCCAATAGCACTCATTCATTTACTTGACAAATCATTATTCAGTACCTACTATGTACTAGGCACCAGGGATATTTCACTGAGGTAAATGACTTGGTCCCTGCCTCTATCCTTACAGCCCAGTGAGGAAGACAGACAATAAGCAAATCATTTATTACAAATCAGGAGAACATGGTATGAAGGTAACCAACATAATGTCATACTAGGAAGGGGAAGCTGCTTTAAAAGGGGGCCAGAGAGGCTTCCAAGGAAATGGTATCGAAATTGAGATGACGATGAGAAGGTGCCCAAAACTGCAAGTGCCAGGGCAGAGCAGTTTAAGCAGGGGAGCTAAGGTGAGAAAGATCTTAGCAAGTCCTGGGAACCGAAAGGAGGAGGCCCCGGGTGGCTGGAGCACAGTGCGAGAGGAGAAGAGGAGTTAAAATGAGGTTGGAGACGTAAGGAGGGACCAGATCATGCAAAACCTTGATCAGAATTTTGGATTTTATTCCCAGTGCAATGTGAAACTACTGAAGAGAAAAAATACGGTTCAGTTAGTTTTTTTTTTTTTTTTTGCGGTACGTGGGCCTCTCACTGCTGTGGCCTCTCCCGTTGCGGAGCACAGGCTCCGGACGGGCAGGCTCAGCGGCCATGGCTCACGGGCCCAGCGGCTCCGCGACATGTGGGATCTTCCCGGACCGGGGCACGAACCCGTGTCCCCTGCATCGGCAGGCGGGCTCTCAACCGCTGCGCCACCAGGGAAGCCTGGGTCGGTTCAGTTAGTATTTTAATAAGCTCACTCAGGCTACTTTGTGAAGAATGACTTGGTGGTGAGTAGAGGACATGACAAGAAGCAGAGAACTAGTCAGAAGGTCTATGAAGGACATGATAGTGAACTGGAGTAAGGTGGTGGCAATGGAATGAATTAGAGAAAGACCAGAGGATATGATGAGGTGAGGGGAGAATGAGGCAAGGGTGATGCCCAGATTACTGGTTTGAGCAATTGAGTGTATGGCAACGGTGCTTACTGAGATGGGAAAAGTGAGGAAGACTTTGGGGAATAAAATGAAGAATTTACTTAAATTTAAAGAACCCTGAACTGCAATTTACAATCTGCTTATATAATCTTACTCTCCAGGAAGACCTTTAAGGATGGGGAATATGTTTTTCACCTTTGAAGTCTCAACAATGCAACATGTTACAGACTAGACATTTAGTAAGTGTTTGTTAAATGAATGTCACAGCTTTGCAAATATTTCATTCCTTCCAGTGTAATAAGAGTCTACTTATTGTGCAAAGCCTGATTTTAGACAGTTTTCCTTACCAAGGCAAACAAGGACAAAATGATTGACCATTAATTATTCTCTAACTGAAAAGGAGAAAGAAAAAGTATGAGATGCTTATTTTTTAAATGCTTTGTTTAGTTTTCTGCAGTTAAACTAAAATGGGAGTTCAAAGCTTTAATGTGTATGTTTAAATTCTTGGGCCCGCTACTGACCTTCTTCAAGTGATTTTACCTCCCAGTGTCTTAGTTTCTCCATTTACAAGATGGAGATAATGGTAGTTGCCTTATCTCACAAGGATGTCATGAAAATAAGTCAGATAAATTGCTTTGCCCTCCTTAGAGAGGGGCTCTAGAAAGTAAGCATTATTAGATATGATGATGAATACCCACAACTTCAAAGATATTTTTAAATTGCCCCCCAAGTCTTTGAACATGTTAAGCCTATGAATAGCACCGTGTTAGGTGTTTATACATTTCTGGCAAGCTTTCACCTCTTGTTAAAGCAGTAAATGGTCTTTGAACAAATGTATTTCTCATTCTTTGATAACTGTGCTTCCTTGTTTGTACACTTGAAAGATGATTATCATCTGGCGTATGAGGTCGACTTGAACTCCTTGGTGCCATTACAGTTCAATTGCAGCTTTAATTGAGTTTTTCTCCCAAGGTTGAAAATAAGTCACTTGGTTCACTTTAGTAAGCTACTTACTTTCTAAATAATGGTGAGATGAATTCAACTATTTTCTGCAAATGATATGTATAAATAATGCTTTTTGTTTTAGCTATAATATCCTCATTCAAAAATTGACATAAAACTTCAGTATTTTTATTTCTTCATTGCTGTATTTTTTTTCTGATGGGTTTTCCTAGAATTGCTTTAAATATCTATATTTATTCATTTTAACATTTCTAACATAGACAGCCATGGTACACACATAAATATCACCAAAGTAAACACCTACAACTCTCAAGACAAAATATAGGATAGTGAACATCATCTAGAACAACTTTATTATTTTTTTTGGCCAGCCGTGAAGCATGCTGGATCTCAGTTCCTTAATCAGGGATTGAACCCGTGCCCCCTGAAGTGGAAGCATGGAATTTTAACCACTGGATCACCATGGAAGTCCCTAGAACAACATGTCTTATTGCAGATGCGCATCAAGTTCATAATCAGTGTTATATAAAAAACTTGACATTAGCACTTCCACCCTTATCCACACATCCTTTACCTGTATACCCAACACAAATCAAAACCACTTTCTGTTGGAGTAGCCACAATGCTCTTATCAGATTGCTGTAAAATCATTCCTTGCAAACTATGAGAATAAGACCTACCTCTCCTCTTTAATAAAGCCATTAGAGGAGCTTCCGGGAAGATGGCAGAAGAGTAAGACGCGGAGATCACCTTCCTCCCCACAGATACACCAGAAATACATCTACACGTGGAACAACTCCTACAGAACACCTACTGAACGCTGTCAGAAGACCTCAGACCTCCCAAAAGGCAAGAAACCCCCCACGTACCTGGGTAGGGCAAAAGAAAAAAGAATAAACAGAGACAACAGGATAGGGACGGGACCTGCACCAGTGGGAAGGAGCTGTGAAGGAGGAAAGGTTCCCACACAGTAGAAGCCCCTTCGCGGGCGGAGACTGCGGGTGGCGGAGGGGGAAAGCTTCGGAGCCGCGGAGGAGAGCACAGCAAAAGGGGTGCAGTGGACAAAGCGGGGAGATTCCCGCACAGAGGATCAGGGCCGACCGGCACTCACCAGCTCGAGAGGCTTGTCTGCTCACCCGCTGGGGCGGGCGGGGCAGGGAGTTGAGGCTTGGGCTTCGGTCTGTCGGAGCGCCGGGAGAGGACTGGGGTTGGCGGCGTGAACACAGCCTTCAGGGGTTGGTGCACCACGGCTAGCCGGGAGGGAGTCCGGGGAAAAGTCTGGAGCTGCCGAAGAGGCAAGAGACTTTTTTCTTCCTTCTTTGTTTCCTGGTGCGTGAGAAGAAGGGATTAAGAGCGCTGCTTAAAGGAGCTCCAGAGACGGGCGCGAGCCACGGCTAAAAGCACGGACCCCAGCGACGGGCATAAGACCCTAAGGCTGTTGCTGCCGCCACCAAGAAGCCTGTGTGCGAGCACAGGTCACTCTCCACACCGCCCTTCCGGGGAGCCTGTGCAGCCCGCCACTGCCAGGGTCCCGGGATCCAAGGACAACTCCCCCGGGAGAACGCACGGCGCGCCTTAGGCTGGTGCAACGTCACGCCAGCCTCTGCCGCCGCAGGCTCGTCCCGCACTCCGTGCCCCTCCCTCCCCCCCCCCCCCCCCCCCCCCCCGGCCTGAGTGAGCCAGAGCCCCCGCATCAGCGGCTCCTTTAACCCCGTCCTGTCTGAGCGAAGAACAGACGCCCTCTGGCGGCCTACACGCAGAGGCGGGGCCAAATCCAAAGATGAGCCCCTGGGAGCTGTGAGAACAAAGAAGAGAAAGGGAAATCTCTCCCAGCAGCCTCAGAAGCAGCGGATTAAAGCTCCACAATCAACTTGATGTACCCTGCGTCTGTGGAATCCATGAATAGACAGCGAATCATCCTGAATTGAGGAGGTGGACTTTGAGAGCAAGATTTATGATTTTTTCCGCTTTTCCTCTTTTTGTGAGTGTGTATGTGTATGCTTCTATGTGAGATTTTGTCTGTATAGCTTTGCTTCCACCATTTGTCCTAGGGTTCTATCCGTCCGGGTTTTTTTGTTTTGTTTTTCTTAATAATTTTTTTATTTTAATAACTTTATTATATTTTATCTTACTTTATTTTATTTTACTTTATCTTCTTTCTTTCTTTTTTTCCTTTCTTCCCTCCTTCCTTCCTTCCTTCCTCCCTCCCTCCCTCCCTCCATTCTTTCTTGCTTTCCTTCTTTCCTTCTACTTCTACTAATTCTTTCTTTCTACTTTTTCTGCCTTTTATTCTGAGCCATGTGGATGAAAGGCTCTTGGTGCTGCAGTCAGGAGTCAGTGCTGTGCCTCTGAGGTGGGAGAGCCAACTTCAGGACACTGGTCCACAAAAGACGTCCCAGCTCCACATAATATCAAACGGCGAAAATCTCCCAGAGATCTCCATCTCAACACCAGCACCCAGCTTCACTCAACGACCAGCAAGCTACAGTGCTGGACATCCTATGCCAAACAACTAGCAAGACAGGAACACAACCCCACACATTAGCAGAGAGGCTGCCTAAAATCATAATAAGTCCACAGACACCCCAAAACACACCACCAGACGTGGACCTGCCCACCAGAAAGACAAGATCCAGCCTCATCCACCAGAACACAGGCACTAGTACCCTCCACCAGGAAGCCTACACAACCCACTGAACCAACCTTAGCCACTGGGGACAGACACCAAAATCAACGGGAACTACGAACCTGCAGCCTGCAAAAAGGAGACCCCAAATACAGTAAGATAAGCAAAATGAGAAGACAGGAAAACACACAGCAGATGAAGGAGCAAGATAAAACCCCACCAGACCTAACAAATGAAGAGGAAATAGGCACTCTACCTGAAAAAGAATTCAGAATAATGATAGTAAAGATGATCCAAAATCTTGGAAATAGAATAGAGAAAATGCAAGAAACATTTAACAAGGACCTAGAAGAACTAAAGATGAAGCAAACAAAGATGAACAACACAATAAATGAAATGAAAAATACTCTAGATGGGATCAATAGCAGAATAACTGAGGCAGAAGAACGGATAAGTGACCTGGAAGATAAAATAGTGGAAATAACTACTGCAGAGCAGAATAAAGAAAAAAGAATGAGAAGAACTGAAGACAGTCTCAGAGACCTCTGGGACAACATTAAACGCATCAACATTCGAATTATAGGGGTTCCAGAAGAAGAAGAGAAAAAGAAAGGGACTGAGAAAATATTTGAAGAGATTATAGTTGAAAACTTCCCTAATATGGGAAAGGAAATAGTTAACCAAGTCCAGGAAGCACAGAGAGTCCCATACAGGATAAATCCAAGGAGAAATATGGCAAGACACATATTAATCAAACTGTCAAAAATTAAATACAAGGAAAACATATTAAAAGCAGCAAGGGAAAAACAACAAATAACACACAAGGGAATCCCCATAAGGTTAACAGCTGATCTTTCAGCAGAAACTCTGCAAGCCAGAAGGGAGTGGCAGGACATATTGAAAGTGTTGAAGGAGAAAAACCTGCAACCAAGATTACTCTACCCAGCAAGGATCTCATTCAGATTTGATGGAGAAATTAAAACCTTTACAGACAAGCAAAAGCTGAGAGAGTTCAGCACCACCAAACCAGCTTTACAACAGCTGCTAAAGAAACTTCTCTAGGCAAGAAACACAAGAGAAGGAAAAGACCTATAACAACGAACCCAAAACAATTAAGAAAATGAGAATAGGAACATACACATCGATAATTACCTTAAATGTAAATGGACTAAATGCTCCCACCAAAAGACACAGATTGGCTGAATGGATGCAAAAACAAGACCCATATATATGCTGTCTACAAGAGACCCACTTCCGACCTAGAGACACATACAGACTGAAAGTAAGGGGATGGAAAAAGATATTTCATGCAAATGGAAACCAAAAGAAAGCTGGAGTAGCAATTCTCGTATCAGACAAAATAGACTTTAAAATAAAGACTGTTAGAAGAGACAAAGAAGGACACTACATAATGATCAAGGGATCGATCCAAGAAGAAGATATAACAATTGTATATATTTATGCACCCAACATAAGAGCACCTCAATACATAAGGCAAATACTAACAGCCGTAAAAGGGGAAATCGACAGTAACACATTCATAGTAGGGGACTTTAACACCCCACTTTCACCAATGGACTGATCATGCAAAATGAAAATAAATAAGGAAACACAAGCTTTAAATGATACATTAAACAAGATGGACTTAATTGATATTTATAGGACATTCCATCCAAAAACAACAGAATACACATTTTTCTCAAGTGCTCATGGAACATTCTCCAGGATAGATCATATCTTGGGTCACAAGTCAAGCCTTGGTAAATTTAAGAAAATTGAAATTGTATCAAGTATCTTTTCCGACCACAACGCTATGAGACTAGATATCAATTACAGGAAAAGATCTGTAAAAAATACAAACACATGGAGGCTAAACAATACACAACTTAATAATGAAGTGATCACTGAAGAAATCAAAGAGGAAATAAAAAAATAAGGGTAGGGTAAGCTGTGACAAAGCGAGAGAGAGGCATGGACATATATACACTACCAAACATAAGGTAGATAGCTGGTGGGAAGCAGCCGCATAGCACAGGGAGATCAGCTTGGTGTTTTGTGACCGCCTGGAGGGGTGGGATAGGGAGGGTGGGAGGGAGGGAGACGCAAGAGGGAAGAGATATGGGAACATATGTATATGTATAACTGATTCACTTTGTTATAAAGCAGAAACTAACGTACCATTGTAAAGCAATTATACTCCAATAAAGATGTAAAAAAAACCATTAAAGGTAAGTCTTAGTATATCCATTTAATAAATGTGGAATCTGAAGTTGGGAGACTTATACTAGATTCTTTTGGCCAGGTCAGAACCCAGGTTAAAATCGTTTGACCATTTCTTCCTGTTTCCTTTTTCTCTCAAGGAAGAAATGAGAATTTGAAGATACTGTTATCAAACAAAGTTTGTGTGCATGATGCAGAGTGAGGACAAATAAACCAAAACGTCAGAGTTTGGAGCAGAGGAAGGTTTATTGCAGGGCCAAGCAAAGAGAACTGGTGGCTTGTGCTCAGAAAACCTGAACTCCCCATTGGTTTTTGGGGAAGAGTTTTTATAGGCAAAATTTGGGGCGAGGGCTGCAGGGTGTATGACTTTCTTCTGATTGGCTGGTGGTGAGGTAACCCAGGGTGGTGCTCCAGGAATCTTGTGCTCAGCCTGAACTTGCCATCCTCTATCTGGGTGGGGACCTTAGTTCTGCCGAAGAACTCAAAGATATTGTTATAAATATTCCTTGAGGAGGGACTGGGACCCTGCCCCAAGGCTACACTATTGCTTCTTGACTGCTCCTCCCTTCTTTCTGCATTCTCTCTCCTCCCTGATTAGCAACTGTTTGAACCTGCCCTTTGAAGCTCAGGGAAGTTCATGGAGGCTAAGTGAAGCCTATTTCCTACAAACTATTGGGTTGGCTAAAAAATGTGTTGGGGTTTTTCCATAAGATGTTATGGAAGGCACAGTGGTTAAGAATCTGCCTGCCAATGCAGGGGACATGGGTTCGATCCCTGGTCCGGGAAGATCTCGCATGCCGCGGAGCAACTAAGCCTGTGCAACTAATGAGCCTGCGCTCTAGAGCCCACAAGCCACAACTACTGAGCCCACATGCTGCAGCTACTGAAGCCTGTGTGCCTAGAGCCTGTGTTCCACAACAGTAGAACCCACTGCAATGAGAAGCCCGCAACGAAGAGTAGCCCCTACTCGCCACAACTAGAGAAAGCCCATGCTCATCAACGAAGACGCAATGCAGACAAAAAAAAAAAAATGTTATGGCCAACCTAATAGAAATGGGCGACACAGAAAGGATTTGTACCCAGGAGCCCCACAGGGTCCTGCTTGGTTTCAATACTGCACAGTGTGACGACTTTCTAAGAAGGGAGATCTAAACCAAGGTGGAGGAAGGGTATGGGAGAAATGTCCTCAATTCCACCAGGTGATGGTACAAGCCTCCTCATGTTACCAAGTCCAAGCTCGCTCTGCTTGCTGCATGACAGGCCAATGAGTCGGGAGATGAGGTGTTGAGATAAGGAATACAACTTTATTTGGAAAGTTGGCAGACCAAGAAGATGGCAGACTAGTGTCTCTGAAAAACCATCTTACTGGGGTTTGGATGCCAGTTTCTTTTGTAGAACAGAGAAGGGGAGGAAGTAAAGTAAGAAGGCCATAAGATTCACATATGTCCCCTGGAATGGCCAGTCTCGAGGAGGGGATATGTTAATTTCTTCTTTCTTCAGCTATCTACAGGTGGACAGGGTCAGGATGTTTCCCTGAACAAAGGCACTTTTGTTAAACATTCAGGCAGAGGGGCAGTGTTCCCTGAGGCAGGCCATTGTGTATAGACAGTATCCTTTTAGAGAACAAAAGCAACGGGAAGCAAAGGTTAAAGTAAAAGAAACAGATCCAGCTTGTAGTCAGATTTCGCTCTCCCATGTTACACTCACAGCCCCACCAGGATCTGACAGAATAGACACTGAGGGACAGGCCTATGCCTCAGGCTGATTCATAGAGCAAATATCGTAGGTGTCCTAAATGTGGGGGAGGAGTTCCAGTTCTATTTTCAGAATATTATTAAAGTTTTATTTTGAAATTTCTGTCTTTAGTGATATTCCCAGGGGCCTATAAAAGATGCTAAGAGCACAGCCTCCTTTCACATACAATTACCTTGCATAGGCCTTTAACTGGTGGGATGGCCCAAACTCCCATACTTCTGGGAAAATCATTCCTGACTTCTAGTATCATTGAATTTGCGTAGGCCAAAGGTCACAGATTAGTAGCTATGATGGGCCAGACTTTTCCTCAAAAGGTTTTTTGAGTGGCCCATTGCAATGACTTCTGACACCAACACCCAAGTTAGGCCAAACTTCACAGGTTAAGGGCACAGTTCTCCACAAGACTGCCCTTACTTCAGACACCAGCTTAAAGTCTGGGGTTCCCCAATCCATCCCCACTTCTGACCAGCTGGCTACAATTCAGCTGGCTAACCCTCAGGTTAGATAATTCACTGGAATGACTTGCAGAACTCAGAAAAGTGCTATACTTACGATTACAGTTTTATTATAGAAAAAGGATTCAAATCCAAACCAGCCAAAGAGAGAGATGTATAGGGTGAGGTCTGGGAGGGCCCCCAATGTGAAGCTTTCTCACCCAAGCTTCAAAGTGTCCAGAGTTTTGACTGGGACTTCATTACATCAGCATGATTTGTTGAGTCATTAGGCAGTCTCTAGCCCCACTCCTCTCCTAGGAGGTCTGGCTGATAAGGACATGTTTGGTCTTGTTGATGTGACCAGTCCCATCTAGGTCATCCCATAAGCTATTAGGTGTTGTCTGAGGGGCCCACCAGGAATAAGAAAGGCACTCCTACCAATCAGGAAATTCCAAGGATATGGAAGCTACTTCTCAGGACTCAGGAATAAAAGCCATCCAAGTTCTTTATTATACACACACACAATATGTAATTTTATTTTAAATTTACTATCAACATTTTAAAATCAGTCTTCACGTAAACTAAACTTTTTGTCTCCCCCTGAAATATTTCCAATTTTAGGCCTCCGTTCCCACAAGGCTGCTTCCCCTTTAAAAAGGATATTTCCCCACCATCTCCACAGTCTTATTCTTGGTGTGATTCACTCCTTTTGTTTCCTTCTGGTGCACTGCAGACATTTAAATTTGCAAACCTTGGCCTAAGCCTTGGGTGTTTTTGCTGTTTTTACTTCCATCACACATTATTACCTTAAAAGAATAAATGGGGAAGGAATGACAATTACCTTTTGTCATTTCATTCTCACCTTAGTTTAATTTAAAACTACTTTTCCTCTACACTTTGTGTGAGTGAGGGTGCAGGTGTCTTCTATTTGTCTCTTATGTCTTGAGCCAGGCCAACATGGAATTTTTGACCGCAGAACCAGGACAAACTAAATTAAAACTCACATCATCCTCAGAATCAAAAACTACAGCCAACCCAGGACCTTGGAAAATAAGCCTCTCTTTCTAAAGACAAAAACAAAACCCATGTTTCTCAATATTTTTAAAGCTGTAATTTCCTTCACAAGCATTAAATTCTCACATTCTCCTTTATTATTTGAAATTCATCATAAGTAACTAAAAATAAATAAATGAGACAAATAGTTATTTTCAAATTTCATTTACCCCTTCCCCCATTAAAACCCTTTGCAAATCACTGTTTAAATAATCTTAAAGGCATGAAATAAGCCCCAAGTACTTCAGGGGCCATGTGGATACATGCAGTCTCTCTCAGGTACAGGGGTTGCACAGACCTTGAAGTATAGGCAATCCTCAATATTTGCAGATTCCATATTTGTAAATCCACCTACTAAAATTTATTTGTAACCCCAAAATCAATAGCTAAAGCGTTTTTACAGTCATTCATGGACACATGCTGAGCAGTGAAAAATTTGAGTCACTTGACACAAAGTTTCCCTACTGAGGTCCAACAAGGTGACACGCTGCCTACTTATTCCAAAAAGAACACTGTAAACAAGTGCCCTTTTTATGATCTATTTAGTGGAACTTTTTTTTTTTTCATTTTTGTGCTTATTGATGATTTTGCTGTTTAAAATGACCCCAGGTATAGTGCTGAAGTGCTGTCTGGTGTTCCTAAGTGAAAGAAGGCTGTGATATGCCTACAGAAAATATATGTGTAGATAAGCTCATATACAGGCAAGAGCTATATATAGAGTCGTTGAATATGAGTTCAATGATAATGAATCAATAGTATATATTAAATAAGGTGTCTTTAAATAGAAACACACATAAAACAAGATTATTCATTGATCAGTTGATGAAAATGATGTGACTAGAGGCTCTCAGGAACCTAATCTTGTATTTCCCCTAGGAGAAATGGTTTCGTATTCACTAATTCAGTGTTACGGTGACTTTATAGAACGAACTACCACAAATAACAAGAATAAACTGTACTTGTAAACTAGTGAAACACACAATGGACTTTCCAGCACAAAATCCTATCAAAGAAGGTTGTGGAGGGAAGAGAGCAGGGGATGAAAACTAAGCTCACAGGCAAGTAACCTTTAAAGATGTTATTTTATTTTAAACCAGAAAATGGTGGTGGAGCTAACACTAATCATCTTTCCCAGACAAGCCAATGCAGCATTAAGGTGCCACATAGTAAATAGAACACTGGACTTTAAAGTTCAGGGGGCTAATTGCTGGTTCCAACTCCGCAAAAAATTAACTTAGCCAAGGGAGTTTCTTCATCTGGTAGAGGGACTCAAATCTTGTAGCAATAAGAAGTCACATTTGCCATAATTATTATCTCCAAAATGTTATCATGTAAATTATCTCATTGGTTGAACTCTATGGCCCCTTCTTGCTCCAAAATTATATAATTTAAGGAAGAGAATCATTCTGCCAAAACAGAAAAAAATATATCAGATGTTCATAATACTGAGAATTTTCCTTTGGAATGTTTATAAGACATTTGTCAAGGAGAGGATTTCAAGTATAAGAACTAGAAAACGGCTGTGGTCTTTTAAATTGTATTTATTAAATCACTACTTTCTTTTTTAAAAATGAGAGAGAGAGGGACTTCCCCGGCAGTCCAGTGGTTAAGACTCTGGGCTTCCACTGCAGGGGGCATGTGTTTGGGAAACCCTGCAGGCCTCAGGAGGCCGAAAGAAAAAAAGAAAAAAAAAAAAAGAGCTTTGTCCCCAGTAGGTGGCCATCCTTGCCTCAGGGCAGACTCCATCACAAATTTTGTACATGTGGAGAAGCAAAAGTACCACTAGATGGAGCAGGAACAAAAGACATCTATTTATTTCTAGTTCAAGGAACCCTGGCAGTCTTCAAAAGCGATCTTAAAAGGTCACTTTCTGAGTAAATGGAAGCTTAGTGAAGCTAGCTGAGTTACCTGAAAAACCAAGAAAAATCTTTGGCAAAATCAGAACGAGAACGTCATTCACTAACTTACCCCATGTTCTTTCCACAAAACCATGCTGATGGGAAAACTTTTTCCTTCTTAGAGAACATTACCAGAAACAGTGCAGTCCAGGTTTTTCACATTTCTTAACTGAAAGCTAAGAATTGTATTAGACGACACTGAGGGACCTACTTCAGGCAACAGGATGAAATGCTAGACATGTTCATGTAGATACTGACATGGTCCTGATTTTTCTTTTCCATTGTCGGGTCCAGCTCCAGGCTGGATATCACACTGATAATTTGCCTTTACAATTCAGGCTGCAGGGTACTCTCTGTCCCAGCAATTGCCGCCAGAAGAGCTGTCTCAAGGAAGTGAAGGCACTGACTTCAATTCCCACATAAACCTGGAAGTTAGATTTCGGAGACGAATGGGCAGAATGACCTGTTGATTGTTTCCTAATGGGCCTTTTTCTCCCCCCCCCCCCCTTGGCAAAGAAACCTCACCCAATTCTTGGGGGGGGTGGGGGTGGGATATATATTTCTTCGTACACTTTTCCGTCACCACTTAATACTTTGCACCCAAAGACGGAGACAAAGATGAAAAGCAACGACCATTAAGGAACAGAATTTCCACTGTTTTAAGAACAGACTAGATCTTCCAGTTAACAAATATTAAGTGTTTAATAATCTCACAAAAAAACACTTCTCTTCCATACCCGATTGTCGGGACTGATCGGGATATACTTTGGAAGAGGCAAAAACCTCGACAAAATCCGCAGAGCAGGAACTGCGTTGTGATACTATGATAAAGGGCAACAAAACCAGAGGAGAGGGAGGACAAAAAAGCCCTACACAGGAACGGCCAGCTGGCTATTCGTCTCACTGCCCATTCACTGGGACCAATTTTGGAGGTGCCTCCACGTGTCCTTCTGACAGTTGATTTGCACGCACTGTGGTCCAATCTGCAAGTTTGGAGGCCCACAGGCCCACCACTGACGGCGAGGGAAGACGGACGCGCACCAACGGAGTCCCTCCCAGGGAGAAAACAGACTGCCCGCGCCCCACCCCCGCAGCTCCTCCGGCTGCAAGTGTCTGAGCCGAGTCCCGGGTGCACGTCCCACAGCTCAGGGAAGCGCACCGCGCGCGGGGACCGGCTCCGTTCCTTTCCCTGCGGTAAGAGCCTCGCCTCGGCCCCCCAAGCGACCCGCGGCTGACAGAGCCCAACTCTTCGCGGCGGCAGTGGGCGCCTCCGGAGAAGCCCCGGCCGACCGCGGCCTCAGGCGGGGCGCGGGGCCTGGGCGGGCGAGCCACGCAGGTTCCCGGGAGAGGTGAGCGAGCCAGCGGCTGACATTTTTTGTTTGCTTCGGTCTGGATTGTGGATAGCGGTAGGCCGAGGCTTTTCCGCCCGCTGAAAGTCAGCGAGAAAAACAGCGCGCGGGGAGCAAAAGCGCAGCGCCTACGCCAGTCTCAGTTAGGGTTAGACACGAAATGGCAGCCACCACTCCCGGGCCCACCCTCCGCAACCCACAGCGCCTCCTCCAGCGTCTCCTTATAAAGGGAGTGACCGCCGCCTGCGCGGATTGGCTGGGGCCAGCCCGCCGCGGCTCTCGCGAGAACCGGTCTCGCAAAATTTTTTTTTTTTCAAAAGTTCTGTTTCCCGCCATGAGGACAATCGCCGCCCCACCCACATGTTCCTTACGGGAAGATTGGATCTTTTCTTCAGACGTATTAACTTGTAATTTGAAAACTAACTTGAATGCTTTTTAGCGCTGTTTTCCATCTCTTACAGACCAGGCGAGGTGCACGTTACTATCTTAAAGAAATGGAGTTCATACAAAAATTGTAGGGCCAAATTCTCAGTTCGGATCATCACGTTCGTTAGAGAACTTTACCAAAATAGATTCCCGAACAGAATCTTGGCTTGGCTCATTGGGCTGCCTCCGCGATCCTGACCTGTTCCCTTCCTGAGCAGAGGTTGTTTTATTACGTATAACTACTCTCTTCTCGATCTCAACATTGAGGACTGAATCTCCCTTTTATTAGGAAATAAAGGCTTTTCAGTCATTGACTTTGCTTTAATGTTGTGTCGTGATAGTGTTAAAAAAGAACAATGCACCATAAATTGTAGCAGGTTTTTATATTGGCCGGTACATGCTGTTTTTCATATAACTGGCTAATCTTAAAAGTTGAACTCTTCAATTGGGTGAACTTCATGGAGTTGTCGCTAGCGGCACCGCGATCTGAAAGAAAAGTAAAATGTTAAGGGGATTGGTTCGATATGGTTTAAGATAGGGGAAAATATAACTAAACGCAAATTTCACATTTTATTTCCTTTCCCTAGATTACCTGAAAAGGATCATCCATGACCCCAATGAAGAGGCTAGAGTCTGTACAGAATATTCCAGGCTAGTTGTTGGGTTAACTGCCTAAGAAACCACAGTTAAGGACCATGCCCCTGCCTAATCTAGCAAGCTACTTTGGAGAACACTTTAAATTTACATCTCTTAACCTCTTTACATCTCAACTTCTTAATTTGTAAATGGAAATACTATTTGTTTTGCCCATCTCTCTGGGATGTTGAAGTTTAAATTAGATAAATGTATCTAAACAGGTTAGCCGAAACTTCTTTTAGGAAAAAAGCACTTTAAGAATTCTAAAGTGAGGGGGTTGGGATCATTCTGTTAGGGGAACCACTGACTGAAACCGCCTGCCCTGGCCAGGTACCATAGTAACCACTTGCAAGAGCTATCTTAAGCAGGAGGTCCTGGTAAGGAATGCGGAACTAATAAGCTACCACCAACCGGAAGAATTTGGGGAAGATCAAAAGGAGAGAGGAGGGCTTCCTTGGTGGCGCAGTGGCTGAGAGTCCGCCTGCCGATGCAGGGGACGCGGGTTCGTGTCCCGGTCCGCGAAGATCCAACATGCCGCGGAGCGACTGGGCCCGTGAGCTATGGCCGCTGAGCCTGCGCGTCCGGAGCCTGTGCTCCGCAACGGGAGAGGCCACAACAGTGAGAGGCCCGCAAACCACCCGCCCCCCCAAAAAAAGGAGAGAGGAGACTCCAGTCCATGTGTTGTACCAACTTCCCAGAATCCTTCTCGCTAGAATCCATCTTGGCTGAGTGATGCGTGTGCCACCAGGAAGGATCCTGAGTCAGAGTGAGTGGCCAGAGACAACACAGAAATCAACCCAATTACCATAAAACCCGAGACTGCGAGCCACGTGGCAGCGCAGTTCTCCTGTGTTCCCTTACCCTGCTGCTCTCTGCCCCGCCGCCCCTTCCCAATAAAGCCTCTTGCTTTGTCAGCATGTGTGTCTCCTCGGACTATTCATTTCCGAGTGTTAGACAAGAGCCCACTCTCGGGCCCTGGAAGAAGGGGTCCCCCTTCCTGCAACAATTCTCTCTACAGTGCTTGTGACTCTAGTGAGTACGGCATCGACTATTCAAACTGCTCTCAGATAATCATTTTCTACACCTTATCCAATCTAGTAGTTTTGCTTACAATCACTAAAATGATAAACACATGTCAAAAAATGAAATGCACCTCTTCACAAATGCTTCAGGCCAAACTGAATTACTTCCTGCTGCTTGTACATGCCCATGATTTTTACACCTTGGAGGCTTTGCCCTCATGTTCCCTCTGCCATCAGTGTGCTTCTGGTCAATTCTATATAACTGCATATCTACTGGGAGTGCACCACAGAAGTCATCAGGGAAGGGGACAGAGATGAAAAGAGAAAGCCCACAATCCCTGTCCTCTAAGAACATATCTAGTAAGGGAGAAAGACAAGCAAACCAAAAGATAAGGCTGCATAAATTAAATGGTCAATAAAAGTACAAGTAATATAATGTGCTGAAGGATACAAATAATCGATTTTGACTATGGAGGAAGTAGCATGAGCTGGACCTATAAATAGTCTAATTCTATAAGCAAAAAATAACATTGTGAAAGTTCCCATAGAGACATTATCTCATTTGTATTTCATAAGGACCCTGTGAGACAGATAGGGATTAGGATTAGCAACCCCACTTATCAATGAGGAAATTGATCTTCAAAATATTTAAACAATTTGTTTAAATCATGCAGCGGGTAGGTGGCAGGACCTGGACCTGAACCCACATATACTGCCCCTAAATTCAGAAGGACGGGCACTCTATTAGGTTTAAATTTCAGCTTCAAGCCCAGTCCCCAAAAGCCTTCAAGTTGTTTTCCCTCCTGTAAGTCCCCTTTTTTTTTTTTTTTTTTTTTGCACGGGCTTACTCACTGTTGTGGTCTCTCCCATTGCGGAGCACGGGCTCCGCGGCCATGGCTCACAGGCCCAGCCGCTCCGCGGCATGTGGGATCCTCCTGGACCGGGTCACGAACCCGTGTCCCCTGCATCGGCAGGCGGACTCTCAACCACTGCGCCACCAGGGAAGTCCTGTAAGTCCCATTTTATAATTCTCTTAGAACACTAAATCACTTTCCACCTTATATTATTGCAATTAAAGTATGAATTTCACCTCTCACACTGGACTGCTGTCTTCTTAAGGACACAATCTGACTCCTGATTTAGCACTTACTGCACTTAGCACAGTGCTTTCCATAGAGCAGATACTACATACTTTGAGTTATGTCAACATTGCCATCATTCTCTCAGCTACCTTCGTCATTTCAGACCCTTCTTTCCCCTTCATAACTAATTAGGCACCAAGACTTGTCAGTTTTTCATAATTTCTTCTTTTTAATTCCTATTGCTTATAATCTTGAGTATAAGACTTGACTACTTTATATCTACACTAACAACTTTCTAATTGATCACTGAATCTCCAGGGCCTTTCGCAGTCCAATTTAGCCTCCAAACTACTACCACATTCATCTTAATTTCCTTATGTCTCCTCTTTTCAAATCTTTAAAGGCTCCTTTTTGCCTATAGGACATTTAAAACAAAGCCTTCCAGTCTCTGGCCTTAATTTACCTTCCTAGTCATTGCTCTTAGTCTGCTCGATATGAGCTCTTCATTTTTAACAAAACCAGTGTATTAAACATGCCTTGAGTATGCTTTGTTCATCCTATCTAGCTTCTTGCTCATTTCCACTATGCTCTTCTGAATATCTGCCCTCTTTTATTATGCTCCCACACCCATCCTAATACCACCCTATTCATGATGGCATACCTCTGCTATGAAATCTTCCCTTATAGCAAACTTCCTTCCATAAACTTCAACAACCTTCAATCTGTATCACTCATTTGGCACATATCATGTTGTACCACAAATTGCTCTCTCCCTCCAAAGGAAGTGTAAGATCTCCAAGGTAAAGAATAACATCTTCTCAGGACTTCTCTGGTGGTGCAGTTGTTAAGACTCCATGCTCCCATGTTAGGTGGCCCAGCTTCCATCCCTGGTCAGGGAGCTAGATCCCAGATGCATGCTGCAACTAAGGAGCCCACCTGCTACAACTAAGACCCGGCACAGCCAAAGAAATAAAATTAAAAGAGTAATGTCTCCTCTAGCATTTAATTTGGTTCTACTCAATAAATATGTTATTTGACTGCTTCATCATTATTTTCCCCCATTATAGAAATGCAACAGAGACATGGACCTTCCAATAACTGAAATATTTTGTTCTCCCAGAAACATATAATATCCAAAGTTTTCTGTCACATGTACTCAAAACATTTTCTTCTAACCATTTTATCTGTATTCAGAAGCATCTTTGGTGTACTATGTTGGGTCCGACTTCTTTAAATTCTGCAGCGGTGATCCACATGTGCTGGAAGGCAGAGAGGGATGCAAGAATAGAGCCTCCCACCCACACTGATATTTTCCTTTCTGGGGGAGCAATAACCTGCACAGGGGTGTTGGCAGGCACCACCTTTGCTATATCTTTAACTAGCCGCTTATCTAAACCAGGGAAAGAGGTTGATCCCCCAGCAAGGATAATATTGGAGAAAAAGGAATTCCTCAGATCTGTATCACATTTCATTATGCTGCTGAAGCACATCTTATCAATGCCAGGGGTCTCAAGATGCAGGAGACTTGGAGAGAAGAGGGCCTCTGGACAATGAAAGAGCTGGTCATGGAGTTTGATTGTCTTCCCATCAGGTAGTTGGTAAACCTTCTCTATACAATCAGCTTTCTTGGCCTTTTCCTCTTCAAAGTTCATTGCCACATAACAATAGGTTTCCTTAATGTCTGTGACAATCTTTCTGTCTGAAGCACTAAGCAGCATGATGCCGTGCTCCTTCAACAGCATCATGAGGTAGTTGGTAAGGTCAAGACCTGCCAGATCTAGCTGCTGGACACTATGAGGCAGACAATAACCCTCAAAGATGGGTACACACTGGGTAACCCCAGCACCTGAATTCAGCACAAAGCCAGTTGTGAGGCCAGTAGCAAAGAGAGCTAGCACCCCCTGGATGGACATATAGAAGGCAGGAACCTCCAGATGCTCAAAAAACACTTCAGTGACCCGTTGCCGGTTGGCCAGTGAGTTCAGTGCTGACTCTGTAATCAAGACTGGGCCATCACAGGGCTTTAGCTTCAGGTTATCGTCGTAGATATGCTTCCACATGATCTCCATGTCCCCCCAGCAAGTAATGAGACCACGCTCCACTGGGTAGCTGTAGGAAAAGCAATAAGATAAATGGCAGCTTTAAATTTTTCCAGTGTCTACTCTCTTCAAACATGGGTTAATCCCCGTATTTATTACCAGTAGCACTTTATGGGCAGTGCCCGCCAGAGCCTCTCAGAGATGGTAACTGCCAGCAAAAGATAGCCCAGCTACCTTCCTCTGCAATTTTTGTTGCTTTCCATCTTCCCTGCCTCTTTGGAATACCCCTTTTGACTTTAAATATATATATAGGGAAATCTTCACAGTTTTAATATCAGTTAGTTGAAAACAAATAGCCCGGAAGACAAAGGTACCTTGAATTAACATTCCTAAATGAACTTGTATTTTATGAACGATAACTGTGTTTGTACGTTTGAATACATTTGAATAGATACAGCGAGCAAGCAATGTTCACTCTTTAGGTATGTGGTACCCTCAGAGATTTGCGGCTCGAGCGTTTGCAATAATGATAGCTGGCAGAGACTTTCCTGTTCCTCACTTCTTATCCTTTCTCTCAGTGTTGGGCCTCTCCTCTGGGATCCCCCTACTTTGCCTCCACGCGGGTCCTGCCCGCCGGGAGAAGGCGGTACCTGATGGAAACTGCACTTCTCCGCTGCTGAGCTTGGTCTCCCACGCACACTTCCTGCGCGCCCTCTGCCCCCCATGTCTGGCCTTTGGCGCGGCCTATAAAGTTCGGGTAGACAAACTGGGGCTCCCGGGACCCAGCCAGGCCCGCCTTGATCACTCCTGAGCCGTTGTCGATCACCACCGGTAGCTGGTAGTAGCTCATGACGCCGCCGCCTCCTGTCGCCCGGCCGCTCGGGCTGCCCTGGCTGCGGGCTAGGCGGGGAGCGCGGAAAGTGATGTGCCGGTCAGACGACCTGGAACGCCGCGTCATAGAGACCCCGGCACGGCCCCGCGGGGCCTGAGCCGGGCTGGAGGGAGCCGGGGGCTGGCGGGGAGGCGGGGGGGAGTCCCAGGCCGGGGACTCGATGGATGCAAGGTGCACTCTAAAGTGCCACCCACGATTGCGTCTCACCCGGGTTGGGCCACTCCTCACCCCCTTGGAATCCGGGAATACCAATATCAGGAAAACCTGACTTTCTTCCCAGAAAGCTAGATACAAATCTAACCCTTCACAAGAGGCTTTCTCTAATACCTCGATGAGCCATAAAAACAGTTTTATTTCTCAACGTCATTACATTCTGGTTAGTAGATGTCTGTCCAAGGGCCTGCGGGAAGCTCTGAAATGCGCCCTCGAAACTGGAAAAAGGTGGAGAGATTTGACAGGGTAAAGTGTCGTAGCGGGGGAGGTACGGTTCATGCTTCTGAACTTCTAAAAAGAGAATTTCGTCAACTTGTAAAAAGAGAAAGGGAAAAAGTGCTAGGACTTAAAGTGGGTTTTAAATACTTTTATTATTATTTCTATATATTCTGGGCAGTACTTTGTTGTGTTTCTTTCCCCGTGTTTTCTAAGCAAAATGTACTCAAAACCAAAAAAGTATAATCTCACTTTTAAATTTTTTAAGAAATCCCATCAGGTTACCCACCCCACGCCCCCGCCCCCGGTGTAATATGGAAGCTCATTCTCATTCCCTAAAAATTCTTGATTTTTAGGCATAAGGATGTGTCTGTCTCTTTGCAGGAAAAACGATATTCCTTAGGTCATATGAAGCTCAGGCTTAGAAAAATTTATTCATGTTGCGTGCCAAAAAGGTGCATCTCGATGTCTGATTTTCTTTTTTAACCTCTTCAATTTTGCACACCCTGTAGAAGATTTTAAAACAAGTGCCGTCTAAAACAAGTACAGAGCAGAGGAAATTCAAAAGTCCCTCCACCAGAGGCTGAAAGGATCGCTTTCTCGCTAGCTAAGTAACAGCTAGGGAGTTTGGTGCTGCGCGGAGCTGCGCCCCGCTGCGGGAGCCGGGACTCCGGGATTCGCGTGCGGCCAGCCCTTCTTAGCCCGCCAAAGCCCTGAAACTCATCCGGTACTCTCAACAGAGTAACGCAAAATATAACACTTCTTTTCCGTAGAAGAAAGTAAACCGCAAAAAAGTGCAACCAACGGGTGCCCGATTTCTAACTAGGGGCTTTGCAAAAAGTGTATGCAAATTCCAACTTTTGAAATGGTAATACTGTTCAACTGGACATACGGTTATTTTTCCTTTTTTTTTGGTTTCATTGTTCTTTCTATTAAAAGTTACGCTAACCCTACCTTTAAGCGCTCGTGAATTGCACGTTACAACAGCGATATCAAGGAGTTTCTCAGCCAGTGCTGACAAGCGGGTTTCCGTAGTGTAGTGGTTATCACGTTCGCCTAACACGCGAAAGGTCCCCGGTTCGAAACCGGGCGGAAACAGTGTTCTTATTTTTCTCCTGTTTACGTCCACTTACTTAACAGAGTCTTATGATGCTCCTTATGTTTGCCCACTTACTTAACAGGGTCTTGTGATGATCCTTACGTTTGCTTTTTATTTTATTTTTCTTTACTCCTTTTCCCCCTGTTTACGTCCACTTAAACAGGGTCTTGTGATATTCCTTATGTTTGCTTTTTATTTTTTTTAACATCTTTATTGGACTATAAGTGCTTTACAATGTTGTGTTAGCTTCTGCTGTATAATAAAGTGAATCAACTATATGCATACGTACATCCCCACATCCCCTCCCTCTTGCGTCTCCCTCCCACCCTCCCTATCCCACCCCTCTAGGTGGTCACAAAGCACTGAGCTGATCTCCCTGTGCTATGCAGCTGCTTCCCACTTGCTATCTACTTTACTTTTGGGAGTGTGTATATGTCATATGTATATGTCTCTCAATTCGTCCCAGCTTACCCTTCCCCCATCCCGTGTCCTCAAGTCCATTCTCTATGTCTGCGTGTTTATTTCTGTGCTGCCCCTAGGTTCATCAGACCTTTTTTTTTTTTTTAGATTCCATATGTGTTAGCATACGGTATTTGTTTTTCTTTCTGACTTACTTCACTCTGTATGACAGACTCTAGGTCCATCCACCTCACTGCAAACAACTCAATTTTGTTTCTTTTTATGGCCGAATAATATTCCATTGTATATATGTGCCACATCTTCTTTATCCATTCATCTGTCAATGAACACCTAGGTTGCTTCCATGTCCTGGCTATTGTAAGTAGTGCTGCAATGAACATTGTGGTACATGACTCTTTTTGAATTACGGTTTTCTCAGGGTATATGCCCAGTAGTGGGATTGCTCGGTCATATGGTAGTTCTATTTTTAGTTTTTTAAGGAACCTCCATATTGTTCTCTATAGTGGCTGTATCAATTTACATTCCCACCAACAGTGAAAGAGGGTTCCCTTTTGTCCATACCCTCTACAGCATTTGTAGATTTTTTGATGATGGCCATTCTCACCTGTGTGAGGTGATACCTAATTGTAGTTTTGATTTGCATTTCTCTAATGATTAGTGATGTTGATGAGCATCCTTTCATGTGTTTGTTGGCAATCTGTATATCTTTGGAGAAATGTCTGTTTAGGTCTTCTGCCCATTTTTGGATTGGGTTATGTTGGCTTTTTAAAAAACATAATCCTGATAGTAATTTGCACTACCTTGGGAATTTGAACTTTCAACTTGGATGTTATTTTGCTTGTTCACCAAATGTTTTTTTATTAACGGCTTGCACATGGAAGAAGTGTTTCAGACTTTAAAAAAGTTTTTAAAACTCACAACCTGATACTGAAAAAATAATATAATGTACATCCTAATAAGAGTAATCAAACACCGCGTAAAAAATAAGCTCTGTTGCCCCCAGCACTCTTTGTATTACAAGTCATTTGGTTTTCCATTAGTTTTCCCCCTGAGATTGCTGATTTCTCTAAACGCCAGAGACCATGTTTTATGCTTTTTCCATATTCTTAGTATCTGACACCTAGTAGAGACAAATATTTCTGAATTAATAAATTACTGAAAAGGATTCTGACAAAAATAAAGTGGAATCAGAAAAAAATTATATTCATAAAAATGAAATCAAGAACGAACCAGCCTCATTTTTTTTTTCTTATAAACCTAACGGTTGTGGGTTTTTTCACAAACATGATTCTTACCGGGAAGAAAGAATTTACAAAGAGAGCAAACAGAATCTAGTTGTAAAAAATCTCAAGAGAGAAGAAAAGAATAAATTCAAGTTGAGACTGTCCTTTAATATAAAATCACGAGTAAATTTCCTGTGGTCCTGACACAACTTTTTTTTTTAGTTGGAGTATAGTTGCTTTACAATGCTTTGTTAGTTTCTGCAGTACAGCGAAGTGAATCAGCTACATGAATCAGGATATATACATATATTCCCCCCTCCCTTGGACCGACCTCCCACCCCACCCCGCAATCCCACCCATCTAGGTCATCACAGAGCACCAAGCTGAGCTCCCAGTGCTACAACTTTTTTTTTTTACATCTTTATTGGAGTATAATTGCTTTACAATGGTGTGTTAGTTTCCGCTCCATAACGAAGTGAATCAGCTATACACATACACACGTTCCCACATCTCCTTCCTCTTGCGTCTCCCTCCCTCCCACCCTCCCTATCCCACCCTCCCAGGCGGTCACAAAGCACCGAGCTGATGTCCCTGTGCCATGCAGCTGCCTCCCACCAGCTATCTATTTTGTGCTACAACTTTTAACAAGAAAAAATGTTGACGTTTTGGTTTTCTTAGATTATGTTGTCCGCCGGTAGTACGAAAGAATTCACCCTAACATATCAGCACGACTTATCTTACCGTTTCTGCGTCTTTTTATATTACGCAGATAACTGGCACCCCTTTCCCTCACTGTACAAAATCTGTAAATAATTGTATTAAAAATTTTCTAGTCCAGACGCAAAAGAACCCTTTCCGGTACAAAGCCCACCTTTCCCCATGCGCATGCCCAGTGTACCCTGCTGCTTTGCTCCGCTTTCATGCAGCTCAGACTGCAATCACCACGTAAGGGTATCCTGGAAACTGGGCTCCAGTTGGCTGATGCAAACAAGACTCGTGGGTTCCCAAGAGCTTTCGGGTACGTAAACTAAAAAGGGGTGATCAGTTTCAGCTCAAAAATTCCCATGGCCCAGAGCCCGAGTACACGCAGCAGCTGCTCCTACTCGTGGGGCCACAAGGAAGGGGAGGATGATGGGAGAAGACGAGCAACTAACTACAAGCCCCAGCATGCAATGCGCTATTTGGCTCCTGGAAAGAGGCCCGCGGTGCAGCGCGGTTCAGCCTCGGCCCAGAACGCGGGCGGAGCCCAAGATGCCGACTGTCCTCCAACCAGAATGCTCAGAATGAGGAAGACAGGTGTGGCGCTGTGAGCGAGCCCTTAGATCTCGTATCCAAGACTCTCCCTGTTTCTCCCTAGCTCCTGGCATGCTAGGTAGCGGTGTCTCTGTACGCCAGACTATTCCCCACAGGCCGGCATCGGCCCTCCGATGGTGCGTACGGTGTTGCCACGGAACGCCCGGAGCCGGATGTGACGTCGCCGTGGAGGAAGAAGGGAGAGGTGGAGCGTGGCGCGGTGACGTCCTTCCAACATGGCGGAGAGAGAGTGAAGAAACTGTGTTCCCCTTTGGGTTACTATAGGTGAGTTCTGTCTTCGCCCTCAGCCTGCTGTCCCCGCTCTCTCCAGACCCAGGGGCACTGGAGGGCAGGCTCCTTGGAGTTCGCGCTCAGGTCGGAGTGAAGGTGTTAGTGTGGAAAGCTTGGGCGAGGCAGCCCCCGTGTTGGCCTTGGCCACAACCTCTGCTGTGGGAATTCGCGGGAGTGGGAGCTCGGCGAAGGGCAGGGAGGCGGAAGCCAGGAGAGACCGGCTTTCGCAGTCACTCTCCGATGCCACCTCGAGTGGAGGCGGGGTAGGGAGGGGTGTGGCCTCCTGGGGCGAGTGACCTAACCTTTGACAACTCTTGGCCCTGCTGGTTCTCCGCCCCCTGGGCGCCCACCTTGCGTTTGAAGCCACTATGCTCCGAGGAAGCTAACAGGTTTCAGTGATTTGAGAGTTTTACATTTGATCTTAGCCAAAAGGCCGAGAAGCGATTGAGAGCAATTTTAAAGAACTCATACCGTGTCCTTTACCCCTTTGTCCCAAGAAATCATTTCTTAGTGGTTTATTAATTTTTTTCGTAATATACGTGTGCCTGCTGAGCTTGAAAGTCTGAAGGTTCAACTGATGCAAAAGCGTGAAATTTTGCGGTGCTTTTTGTTTTTCCACTTTGTGGAAAATGTTTTCGCACATCGCCATTTATTGACGTGTCCAAAGGATTGTGTTAGTTTACCAAGCTAAAATAAAAGCTAGAAAGACATTTATCCCTTCGGCAGTTTTATCCATATCTGTTTGATAAGAATTTTCTGGGGATATAAAATGAGAACAGACTTTATTCTAGTTCATGTTCTGTGTCTCTTCACTCACCAATTGCTTGGGTGAAAAGTTTGATGAAAACTTAGGGTTACTGATTTACTATTTCTTTTTGTTTTTTAGAGCAAGGGTAAAATTCGATTCTGATATCAAAATGCAGTATTCGCACCACTGTGAGCACCTTTTAGAGAGACTGAACAAACAACGGGAAGCAGGTTTTCTTTGTGACTGCACCATAGTAATTGGGGAATTCCAGTTTAAAGCTCATAGGAATGTGCTTGCCTCGTTTAGTGAGTATTTTGGTGCGATCTACAGAAGCACTTCAGAGAACAATGTCTTTCTTGATCAGAGTCAGGTGAAGGCTGATGGATTTCAGAAACTGTTGGAATTTATATACACAGGAACTTTAAATCTTGACAGGTAAGGTACACATTTTATTTCCACTTATAAAAGCTGGTCAATAGTCTTTAGAGCTAAAGCAGATTAGTTTTTTTCCATTTAGTCCCTGAACTCTGAGTCTTCAAACATTGATGTGCACAGTATTGTTTTTAATAAAGAAGTCAGTGTCTCTGATTTGAGATAAACAGACCACATTTCATAAGCACAAAAAGTATAGATGTTAATACGATTAAAGTATGGTTTTTGATACATTTGATTTATCTACTGAAACAAAGCTTGTGATTTCAGTTATGTAAAGTTAAAGATCAAAATATGATGAATTTTAATTGAATTCCAATTTCCCCTTGCTTTTTGGTCTTTATGTTCCTCTGGTCTTCTCTCTCACTCTCTATCCCCTACCTCTTAAGGTGTTAGGGGTGGGGAGGTATAGGTGGAGAAAGAAGGAAGAATCTCTGTTCATTTAATAGTGCTCCCATTTCCAGCTGTAAATAGCAACCTGCAGGACCTCTTCCTGATCTTGATTTAGGAAAATAACTTCATTGGCGTGTTAATGGCCATGACTCCTGTTGCCTGGTAGAGCTATCAGTGCTAATGCTTAAGTCTGGTCTAAGATGCTAGGATGCTTCTCTGAGATGCTTAATGCTGTCACTGCACTGACAAGAAGTAGGTTCTGAGGAATCTGATAATGCAGGCATTTTGTGTCTTTCATACGTGATGAACTGTATAATTAGATTAATACTAATATGTTTACTCGTTGTTGAGGGAAAGGTGGTGGGGATAAAAGGAAAGAGAAACCAATCAACTTACTCCTGTCTTCTTTTCTCCATCTTTTATGAAAGTGTAAACATGAATAGATCATCATCTGACATAGAAAGATTATGGGCTTTAGAATTAAATCTTGCCTGTCAAGTCACCATGTCTCTGAGCAAGCTATAGCCTCTCTGGGCCTCAGTTTCTCCATTTGTAAAAATGAGATGATAACTACATTGGTTGTTACTGTGAAGATTTAGGATTTACTACCTCCCAATGAACATTACTTTCCTTCCTTTATTTCCTCTTCTCTATCCTACTCTACAAGCCCATTAATTCTGCATTTATTGGAGAAAAATTAGGGAAAAAACAAAAAAGGAAACACCTGAAATTCTGCCACCCACTGATAACCACTCTTAACACTTCGGTAAATATTCTTTCCTTGTTTTCCAGATGATCTCTATAGATACATGCATGTACACATTAAGCAAAGTTCTTCCCTCTCTTTACACTGCAGCTGATCGTGGAAATATACTTATTGAAAAGCTGGAATTAGGATGTTCCTTAATCCTATTGAAAAGGAACCATTCATGCTGTTTGGAATTGCTTTTAAATTTTGATGTAATGAAATTTTTGAGTCAGTTCCGTGTAAGTTGATTAAAGGAATAAAGCAGTGTCATAGATAAATGTCATATGATGTTATTTAAATTTACTGAATATTTGGCTATACAAGTGCCTCTGATCTAAAAATTTAGAATACATAATATAAAATAATCACAAAACCAGTGAATTTTGGTTGATCTTCAATTTAGTGGTTTCCCTTTTTCAAATAACTTTACCAAAAATCTTTTTTTTTTTTTTTTTTGCGGTACCTGGGCCTCTCACTGCTGTGGTCTCTCCCGTTGCGGAGCACAAGGCTCCGGACGCACAGGCTCAGCGGCCATGGCTCACGGGCCCAGCCGCTCTGCGGCATGTGGGATGTGGGATCTTCCCAGACCGGGGCACGAACCCGTGTCCCCTGCATCGGCAGGCGGACTCTCAACCACTGCGCCATCAGGGAAGCCCCAAAAATCTTGAACTAATTGGAACACAATGAAGAGCGCCTTACTTTGACCCTTCATGCAAAAAACCAATGTGAAGAAGAGCCAGATGTTTGGCTCAATCTTCTTTTTTTTGATGTGGACCATTTTTAATGTCTTTATTGAATTTGTTACAACATTGCTTCTTTTTATGTTTTGTTTTTTTGGCCCCAAGGCATGTGGGATCTTAGCTCCCTGACCAGGAAATAAACCCGCACACCCTGCATGAGAAGGTGAAGTCTTAACCACTGGACTGCCAGGGAAGTCCCTGGCTCAGTCTTTTTTGATACATGTCTTTCCTGGGGAGCTGGGGAGCTAATTGTTTGAGCTCAGACACAAATGCAAGAGAAGACATATACCAAAAATAGAAAGTCTGTACAATTTAGTGATTAAGAAAACAGTAATAAAGAATTAAGTGGACTCAGGAGCTAGATTACCTTGGTCAAATCTTAGTTCTAACACTCTGTGATCTTGGACAAGTTACTTAACTTCTTTGGACCTCTGATCCTTCATTTGTATGTAAAATGGGGATTATAATTGCTCATATAAAGCAGTTAGCCATATACCTGGCAATATGTAATTAAATGACTTTCAGTGACTATTCAAAAAGTGAAAGCAAGTTTGCAGGCACTTTAACTTCATGCTTATAAACAAAAGCAGATCAGTTATTGACATAAACAAATGCTGATTCTCTTAACTGTAACTGAGATTATAGGCTATCTGTGAAATAGATAAATAATTTGTATGAATTACTGTTTCAGTACTGAACAGTTAGTGTGTGACTCAATACTAGTTTGTATTGGTCTTAAAGGCTATCTCACCTTGTTGGTGATTCATTTTATGAAGCACTAAGCACAATTATAATTTGAGACCTAAGTATAATAAGTGATGGAGTAAATTTGGTTTTCATTCTAATAGTTTCTCTCATTTATTGTAACTTAATAATAGACTGTGTAACAGAATCAATAAAAATGCTTAAGAAACGTAATGTTTTTAGAGAGTGACAGTGCTATATACATGCAAAAAACATTGTGTATGGAAGATGAATAAGATTGTATTTATGTTTGGGGCATTCATGCTATATCTTTGCAAACAGGGAGTTAACTTGATTACAAAGATCATTCGTTATTTGCTCCAGAATTATAGCCAAAGGCCATAAGAAAAGACTATTGTAAGTAATGTTTTCTTAGCTAAGGGAGTCAGTTTACAAACAGATTGTTTTCCAAAAGTTTATTTGTAGTATGTTTAGGAACTTGGGATGGATTTTCCCAGAGAATAAAATGTTCACTAAAAGTGGTGATTAGGTTTCCAAACTAGCCTATAAATCTACTTAATTTTTCTGAAGAATTAAATAATATCTGGGGAAAATGACAAGTAGGAAGGTTACTTGAGGGTGTGTGTGTGTGTATATATGTGTATGTTTATGTATGTATCCATTGTCAGATAATTAAAAGGGCATATTTTTAGTGTTAATACCAACTCAGCTCTCTGACTTTACAGCTAAGAAAATTGAAGCACCCAAAGATGCTGATTTATTCTAATTAATTCAGCTAGTGATCCAGAGCCATTGCTAGTGTAACTGAACAGCCAGCCTTTCACTACATTGTAAACTTCTGGAGGGCAGAGACTATTTGATATTTCTTAATATCGCTCTCAGTACCACACATGGTAAATGCTCAGTAATTTTTTTTTTCTTTTTCTTTTCTTTTTTTTTCATATTTTATTCAATACATATAACAATACATATTAAAAGATTTAACAGTAAGGAGATTTTTAATTTTTTGCTTTTATAAATTGCTTTTCTTTTTAAAAAATTTTTTTAAAAAGTAAGCTGCAGGCTTTGGCTTTGGCTTGGAAAATACCAGGGGAGTGGGGGGCATAAACCTGAGGCTGCTGCCCCTTATCTGCCTTCACAGTACTGTCCCCTTCTCCCAGCTCCTCCCTGACTGTGTGAGCCAGGCCTCAGACCTTCCAGCTAACCACTTCCCATGAGCCACTACTCTGATGTCAGCCTATAGCCAAAGGAGCTGGGTGTCTGGGCCTGGTGACCAACGCTTTGCCACCCACTCAGTCAGGGTGCTCCCCACCTGCAGGCAGGCGGCAACACCCTATCTGCTACCATCAGCCCCTTCCACAGCCCACTGCCCCACCCCTCCCTGTCTAGCCCAGCCACATGTAGCTCTGCCCCATCCAGGGATGCTCTCCTCAGAGATGGGCCAGCAGGGCCGCCACAGCCCCTCTGGTAGGCAAAGACTCTGGAAACTTCTGGGGTCCTGTGTTCAGCCATGTGATCCCAGGGGTGCACATGGGCCCCTTGGGTATCTGAACAGAAGGGCAGGGGAGGGAGGGCCGCACCCCTGCAGTCCTGCTCTGCTGGTCTAATGGGCAGCTGCCCACCCTACCCCACCCCGCACTGCAGGCTCCTGAGTTGGCAGATTAAGCATTTTATAAAGTGAAATGCTCAGTAAATATTGATTCGAATGTTGAACATTAATTTTTTCTATATAACTCTAATATGACAAACTCTCTAGCTAATTTGGATTGGGGATCATACACAAAAAAAGCTGAGAAGGTTGCTAGAGAGAGCTTAATGCATTCTAAAACCTTGTTCTTCCAAACGTGATCCATGGACCAGCAGCATTGGCATCACCAGGGCGTATGTTAGAAATGCAGATGCTCAGGCCCAAAGCAGACCTGCTGAATCAGAATCTACATTTAACAAATCCCTGGGTGACTCACATGCACAGGAAAGTTTGAGAAGTGCAGTTGAAGTTCTTCACAGGGGAGCAGAGGAAGATAATAATTTCTTTAGACTCTTCTTGTTGCCAGTCCAGAAAAGTTGGTTGGTATCTGAAGAGGCCTCAGGAGAAATGGGAGGAGGCAGTAAATTGCTAACAGCCACTTTCGTGTTCCAGCTGTTTTCTTAACAAGTAGAAATTTTAACATTTTGTTTTTCCATGGTTGTACATATGAATAATCCATTACTTTTCATCTTTTCAAGTTCTGTAAAACTGGAGATTTTTGCCTAAACATTCTGAGTGAATAAATTTTTTATAAATTTGTTCTCTTAGGCCTTTTGTATCATTCTACTTCATTAGGTCTTTAAAAGACAGAAATATTTGTGTAGCTCTGTTTCAAAAACGTTTTTTCTTTGATCAGAACATTGTCATTTAGCCTTGTTTCCTTACAGTTGGAATGTTAAAGAAATCCATCAGGCTGCTGACTATCTCAAAGTGGAAGAGGTGGTCACTAAATGTAAAATAAAGATGGAAGATTTTGCTTTTATTGCTAATCCCTCTTCTACAGAGATATCTAGTATTACCGGAAACATTGAATTGAATCAACAGACTTGTCTCCTTACTCTACGAGATTATAACAGTCGGGAGAAATCAGAAGGGTCTACAGATTTAGTTCAGGCAAATCCTAAACAAGGGGCTTTAGCAAAGAAGTCATCTCAAAGTAAAAAGAAGAAGAAGGCCTTCAACTCCCAGAAAACAGGGCAGAATAAAACAGTGCAATATCCCAGTGACATTTTAGAGAATGCATCAGTTGAAGTATATCTAGATGCAAATAAATTGTCCACACCTGTAATAGAACAAGTTGCACAAAGAAATAATTCAGAACTTGAGTTGACATCAGTTGTGGAAAATACTTTTCCAGCACAAGATATTGTGCAAACTGTCACAGTGAAACGGAAACGTGGAAAATCACAGCCAAACTGTGCTCTGAAAGAACACTCTATGTCTAATATAGCCAGTGTCAAGAACTCTTACGAGCTGGAGAGCTCCGGGGAAGAGCTGGATCAGAGGTATTCCAAGGCCAAACCAATGTGTAACACGTGTGGGAAAGTGTTTTCAGAAGCCAGCAGCTTGCGAAGGCACATGAGAATACATAAAGGAGTCAAACCTTATGTCTGCCACTTGTGTGGAAAGGCATTTACCCAATGTAACCAGCTGAAAACGCATGTAAGAACTCATACAGGTAAGACTGGTTTGTGGAAAGTATAATTGTTTTTATATTGTGACCGGAATAATATTTTTATAAACATATTAACATACAGTGTTGACTGTGATCAAAATTTGGTATATACTTGTATTCATAAAAGTATTGAGCATGTTAGACTTGAAAATGTCTTTGTAATTGTGACCAAGTATTTAATGGCTATTTGTTTTGTTGTAACTGATACTCTGAAGTCCCAGTGTGTGAACTCTTTAAACCATTTTCCCTCACAATTAAAATAAGCATAAATTTAGTTCTACCTTGCTAAATATTTAACAGACAATATATTAAAACTGATAAAAAGTAATTACAACTCAGGCTGATTCTCAGATTTTACCAACACATCTCACCACCTGTTCTTTGTCGAACTTCTGAACATAAATTATATATACATTCCTTCCTCAGCCTCTATATTTACCTTTATTGGTACACTTAGATTTGTGCTTTTTAAGATGCATTATGTATTTCTCTGATTGATAACTTTTCACTATTATGGACTAAGAAACACTAATTTCTTTTAACTCTACTGGTGGTTTCAGTAATCAATCTGGAAAAATATCCTATTTGCTTTTTTACTTCTAGAGTTAATATTTTCTGAATACTGAAACTAGTACTGGTTGATGAACTCTTTTGAAAGCTTGTATGGCTTAAGCAACTAAAACAATATTTCCTTCTAAATATAAATTTTATTTACTTTTCTTTTAGGTGAGAAGCCATACAAATGTGAATTGTGTGATAAAGGATTTGCTCAGAAATGCCAGCTAGTCTTCCATAGTCGCATGCATCATGGTGAGGAAAAACCCTATAAATGTGATGTATGCAATTTACAATTTGCAACTTCTAGCAATCTCAAGATTCATGCAAGGTAAAAATAAAAACAAAAAAACAGATGTTTGATCTTTGAGTCTGTCATTCACTATAGCCTTAAATAGACTATTGTATGAGAATTCAGGACAGTAGAGTTCTAATTGTGGTACCACCACACAGTATTCTTTTTTTTTTTTTTTTTTTTTTTTACACAGTATTCTTAGTACAGTGAAGGAACCGCAAGGGAGCCATGGTGCCTGGAGGGGAATAGTGAGGGAGGGAAATAAGATCAGAATGGTGTTAGGGTGTCCAGATGGTGAAGGTTTTGTAGGTCATTATAAAGCTTTTACTCTTGAGAATGAGAAGTAAGTGATGTAATCTTGCTTGCATTGTAAGAGGATCACTGTGGATGCTATGTTAAGCAAAAGATTGTAGGATTGCAAGAGTGAAAGCAAAGTTACCAGTTAGGAAGCTATAGATAAAACCCAAGTGAGAGTGACAGTCGTTCAGGTCCGAGAGATAGCAGTGGAAGAGATAAGTGGTAGTCAGATTCTGGATGTATTTTAAAGGTACAACAAACAGAATTTGCTGCACATTGGATGTGGGGTATGAAAGAAAAAAAGAAGAGTAGAATTAAAAATGATTCTCAGGTTTTGAGCCTGAGCATCTGAAAAGATAGAATTACCATTAACTGAAGTGGAGATTTGTGGACAAAGCAGTTGAAGTAGGAGTACAGGAGTTGAGTAGAGTTCTGATCATGTTAAATTTGAGATGACTATTAGACATCTGAATGGAAACGTGCATTAGATAGTTGGTTATCTAAGTCTGGAAGTCAGGACTGGTTTGAGTAGATAGTATTTAAAGTCATAACATTAGATGAGGTCACCAAGAGAATGAAGATGGATAAAAAAGAGATCAAAGGATGGAGTCATAAGGCACACTAACTAAGAGTTCTGGGAGATGGGCAAGTCACTATAAGTGACTAGGAAGGACCAACCAATATAGGGGCAAACCAGAAGATTGGGCTGTCTTGGAATCCAGGTGGAGGAAATGATTTCAGAGGGAGTAATCATTGTGTCAAATTCTGATAGGGACATTAAGAGTGAGAATTGACTATTGGATTTGGCAAAGTGAGAGGTTAGCAGTGGTTTTGACAAAAGCAGTGTTAGCAGAGGCTAGTAGAGAAGAAATGAAAGTAGAACCATTGGAGACTCAAGATTTTACTAAAGGGGAACAGAAAATAGAGGAGCAGGTAAGGTCAGGGGTCTTTTTTTTTTTTTAAGATGGGAGATATTTCAGTATATTTGTATGCTACGATCCAAAGGGGAGGTGAAACTAGATGATATAGGATGGAGGAAATTGCAAGAGTGATCACTGAGTAGGCAAGGAGGATAGTATCTTAAGTATATAAACTGGAGTACTTGGATTCAGAAGAACTGTCATTCTCATATTAGAGTTAAGAAAAGCAAACCCTATAGATACAGATGCCTATAGGTGGAGATTTGTGTGGTAGAAATTTACTTCTGATTCCTTAAATTTTTCTCAGTGAAACAGGAAGCAAGGACATCAGCTGAGAGTGAGGATGGGTGAGGAGGTGCTGAAGGTTTGAGGAAAGAGTTTTGAAGATTGCGTGAATGGACAGACAAAAATAATTGCCTGCAGTATTATGGGCACACTTGACTACCACATAAGGCTGATGGCAAAACTTTGAACTAGTCTCAGAACTAATGTTTTGAAAACCAAAACATTTATTCTTGACAGTATACATTGAAAACTGTTGATTTTAAATACATATTGTTGATCTGTTAAGATGAAATGAAATAAGATACTGCATGAAGAATTTGTATGAAAAATGTTTGCTGTGTGGCATGATCCTTAGATTGTTTTACTTGCCAGCATGTATCTTTATATTTATTTACTAACAGGAAGCATAGTGGAGAGAAGCCATATGTATGTGATAGGTGCGGACAGCGATTTGCCCAAGCCAGCACATTGACCTATCATGTTCGAAGGCATACGGGAGAAAAGCCTTATGTGTGTGACACCTGTGGGAAGGCATTTGCTGTCTCTAGTTCTCTTATTACTCATTCTCGAAAACATACCGGTAAGGATTTGACACAGAGGTGGCTTAAAACAAGGAAAGTTGTAAATAAAAGAAAAAGGGAAATTGAGCCTTTACAAAAAGTAGGTTATAGGCTTTGTAGTTATATCTGTTGTGTCTGTGCTTCTTGAAGCTTTTTGTGTTTCTGATTTTCACATAAATATTAAATATAAAAGCAGACTTATTTTCTAGAATAATACACAGTGGGTGAAATTTTTTATCATGTAACTTATATACATTAAAATCAGATAATTTTGACAATATATAAACTTGAGTTAATAAGACATTTTTTATGACCTTAGAAGAACTCCTTAGGGTCTTGAAGCTTCATTTCCCTTGGATAAAACTGTAAAGTTAAGGGGTTGGGGTGAATTTGGGTAGAACGTTGATTTAATAACTTCTTAGGACTTTTTCTACAGACATTGTAAGATTTGCAAATTAAATAGATACTTCAAACCCAAAGTATCAATTTTGAAGCAAAACCTGTTGTTCAAAAATTTTCATTTTTTTGTAGGGTAATTTTTTAATAGATCTTTCCTAAATGATTTTATTCCCCTTTAATAATCTTACAGATAGCAAAAATTGAAATATGGATTGATGAATTTTCATGTTTTTAATTATATAAAAATCAGACTTTTTGCCCACCTCTAGTCTACTAGAAGGATATTTGGAGAAAGTTTTATTATATGAAAAGCATCAGGTTACATGCACAGTGTAAAGTAATTACTAATGTTCATTTAAGTTGGATCACATTGAAAATACCTCTGAAATACAATACAAAGAGGTTTTAATTTAAATAATATTTTAGAACAGCTTACTTTAGATTATTGTAATTGATAAATATTATATTGGTATAGTACACCACTTCGCTATCTTTTATTTTCCATCTAGGTGAAAAACCATACATATGTGGTATTTGTGGGAAAAGTTTTATTTCCTCAGGAGAGCTCAACAAACACTTTCGATCCCATACAGGTCTGTGTTTAGGGAGAACGTATTATTTTTTGTTCTCTCTAATTTCTTTTTATGTAAACCTTGACTTTAAACCATTATGGACTAGATGGTATCTAATCATACTCTAACTGTAGCTATATTTTAATGTATGAATATCAACTTTTTATTTGTTTATTTTTGTTTTTTTAGTTGTTTGGATTATGGATTAAATTTGGTCAAGAATTGTGTAGATTTTCTAAGAACTGTGCCAGATAATCAATGGTTTTTAAATGATTTGGATAAAATTACACAGATAATACCAAAAAATGAAAAGGAATAGATAATACCAAGATAATATCAGATTTTCTTATTAAACAATGTTCAGTATGCACGTTTTAGGAATATATTTTAATATTGACATGGTTATTGTAAAAGGTAGTATATAAGTAGTATGAAGAAAATATGAAATACACACAAAAATTTTTAAAACAAAGGAGAACACCACTTTGAAAATGTACTGTACTTTTTCTTTCTAAAAGTTATTTCTTGTAATCCCTATCTAGTATTGTGTGAGCACCTAGTAGTAAACAGTTAATAAGTTTACTGGCAACTTCTATATCCTCAGTTCCTTACTTTTGCATTATAAAGCAATGAACAGTTCTCATTTCAAAAGAATTATAATTTTGTAGTATTTTTATTCTGTGAGTATTTTTAAAGGATTTTCTAATTTATACGCTACCTGAGAGCAGAAACCATAATTACGCATTTTTCCTCCAGCTACATCTCTTAGCCAGAGTCTGGCATATAATTGGCACTCACTAAATGTCTGATAGAAATAAAAAAGTAAGTTTTTTTTAGTTTGAAGGTTCTGTTAGTGAAAATGCTCGATTTTTCCTTGAAATAGGTACACTTTGTATTATAAAGGAATGGAGTGCCTATGCGTATAGAAGTTTTCATTTCACTATATTAGAACCAAGAGATTAAAATGGTAACTTGAAACTAAATTTAAACAATATAATGTTTGCATTGTGTTCGTGAACATTGATATTTTTGCCTTAGTAGCTTCTGAAATACTGAGATTTTAATTTTTTAACTTGTTTTTCAGGAGAAAGACCATTTATCTGTGAATTATGTGGAAATTCTTACACAGATATTAAAAATTTAAAGAAGCACAAAACAAAAGTCCATTCTGGTAAATGCTTCTGTTTTTTAAAAATTTGGTGCTCTCATATTTGTACTATTCCTTAAAATGTTGAGATACACATTGTAACAGTTTATATTAGATATATATTTTTAAAAACTAGGTGCACACGTATGAGGAAGGTAGCTTTATAATGTGCAGATGAGTTCACTCTGAATTTCTTTCCATATTGACCTTGTAATAAACATTGCTTGAAATACTTCCTCCTTTAAAAACCTGATATATATATATGTATATATAAAGCAATTAAACTCCAATAAAGATGTTAATAAATAAATAACCTGATATATGAACGATTGCAAGAATGAGAGAATACATAAACAACTATATATCACTCTTTCCCATACTAGAATCTAGGTTAACTGGGGTTTACTGTAGTTATGCGAAGAAAGGAGCATCATGAACGCTAGTCCAAAAATGTATAAGAGGAAATAGGGAAACAGGTATCCCCAAATTGTTATGATGCATGAAATGGAAAGCCAGACTACACAATTTTTAGTCTGTTATTTAAAATGAATCCTTGAGAAAGTTTCACTGTGCTTACCATTCTGTCATGATTAGAAACAAAACACTAGTCTTCTTCACTGTGTAGAGATGATAGTCTTTGATAGTAGATATAAACATCGTAAGGATTGAGGTAGTGATGTCTGAAAACTTCAGTGAGTCATTAATTCAACAGGCATTTATTAAATACCTCTAAAGTACACATAACTATGCAGGGTACATGAAGTTGAGCAAGGCATAGTCCTAGTCCTCAGAGAGCTTACCATCTGGTGTGGGAGACCAGAAATCTACATAAATAACTGATTACAACACAAAATACAGGATATAATAGAGATGCAAGAATACTGAAGAAGAGATTAAGTCCTTCTGAGGTGAGTATTGGAAAGGCTTAATTCTAGGGAAACTGAAAGGTGGAGAAGAGTTCAAAGGGTGGAGATGGGAAAGGGAATGTTCATCCCAGGCAGAGAGAATATTGTGAAGAGAGTCATCGCAACAAGAGAGCGCAGGTTGTATTCTTGGCTGGCTGAACTGAAGAATAGTCTGGCAAAAACAGAATCATAACTTTAAAAAAGCAAATATGCAGTTTTGTCTAACAAGGTTAGTGAGATTGAAATCACGTCAGTACTTGGAAGTGAGAAGAGCGTGCGTGGTAAAGCTAGTGGAAAATTTGAAGGGAAAAATGTATCTTTAGTCAGTGGGGTAATTACTCCCTTGAGTAACACAGAATTTCTTCTGAAAATAAATGAAAGTGCCATACCTCTGAACTTGAACTCACAGAATAATATGAACTATTCATTAATACATTCACTGAATAAACTGGGTACTTACTATGTGTGTAGCACTATAAGGTACTTTGAAGGAATCAGAGAAGTATAATTAGACATTTACTTTGAAGGAATTTATAGTCTGTTGAGCATTCAAGGCACACCTAAGTAGAATGTTACATACCAGTAAGATAGGCAGATGTCACAAGGTGGTATATGAAAAACTGACAAATGAGTGATAAAGTAGATAGGAAACAGCTTACCCTGGTCTAGCACAGTTAAGTCCATTTTTATAATGGTGCTTAAACCTAATCTTGAGGCCCCGTAATGGATTTGTATAGATAATGCTAAGGGCAAATCAGCAAAAAGGAAACTGTGTGACTAAAGCTGTGGGGCTGAAATGCAAGTTCTGGGGGTGGTAAATAGATTGAGTCTTCCTCATGGTTTTTGTTTTGTTTTTAAAGATGGTGAATTTTTTTATCTTCCATTTCAGGTACAGATAAAATTCTAGATTCCAGTATAGAGGATCATCCCTTGAGTGAACAAGATTCCATACAAAAAAGTCCTTTATCAGAAACTTTGGATGTGAAGCCTTCTGATATGACTTTACCACTAACTCTTCCACTTGGGACTGAGGACCACCACATGCTTCTGCCTGTTACAGATAATCAGTCTCCTACATCAGATACATTGTTGAGGTCAACTGTGAACGGGTATTCAGAACCACAATTGATTTTTTTACAACAATTATACTGACTTTGTGAGGAATATGGAATTGCTAAATCGTCTCTGGTAGTAAACATAAACATCTCTGGTAAGGTGCATATATTCATATTAAATTAACTCTTCATTTGAGTTGTGGCCATTATTTTTCATTCACTGAAGTAAAAGCACCTGATGCTGCATCATAACTGTGCAATGCTTATTTTGATATTTGGCTTTTATGTCTACATTATACACACAGCTTTTAAAGGAATGAATTATACTACAGTAGCACTATTTGGGGTGGATAAGTTTTACTATCTTTTAGAGCTGCCTTAATTCCATATTTATTTTCATTTTAGAATTGCCTTTCATTTACTCAAGTGGAATCTATCAGTTTATGATTCACTTATGACCTGTGGGATGTGTTTATTTTCTTCCCCTCAAAATTTAAACAAAATCCATAATAGTATCAGCCCAAGAGTGGTGCTGTTACTAAGCGCCACAGACCAGTACATAAACTATGGGGAAAAAAAATTCGTATCTCTGCCTAAGACAATTTAGGTACTGAGTAAGAATTGTGCTATTTCTCTATTAATATAGTCCATTGGAGGTAACTTTTCTAATGAAACAAAAGTGCTTCTCTTAAAAACTAGAAAACTATTTATAAATTTTGTTCATTTAGAACTCAGTATTCTGGATAAAACCAATGGTCAGTACTTTTGATTTGAATTATCTGAGACTACATTTTCAAAGTGAATTTTAAATAGATATTTGGTGTTTTTATCTTATTAAAGACAGTTTCAGATTTGATGCAGATTGTTTTAATAGGTTTCTAGATTACTGGAGATGAGGAAAATATACTGAGTTTTGATAATTTTTGATAAGCCTCTCATATTCTTATGCACTTTTTAAAATATAAAATCCTAAGAAGAATTTTCTAAATAGAAACTTAATGCATAGTATAAAACACTTGTCTTCTGAATTTGTAATTATATTCATAAATAGTTAAGAAATTAACTTCAGTTATAAGTGAACATTTGAGTTATCAGAAAGCCAGTTTATTAAACATTTTATACTTGAGTTTTCTGTAAGTTTCGAGTTTTACATTTTTATAGATTAAACCACAACAGTTCATGGTGGTCGTAGTTTCACAGTAGTCCTTTTCCTTCCTAATGAACTTAGAAAATTCAGATTTATTCTGATATTTACTACCACTCTTCCCCCTCCCATTTTTCCCACATATTGATTTATTTCACTGCCTAATCTTTGGACAGTAAATTATCAGTTCCTCAAAGTCAGTTCCTATACTGCTGATCAGACACCATGGTGACATTATTTCTTATTTCTGCCGTGCATCATTTGTTTTCTGCTTTTAAACTATACCTGTAACAAAATTAATGTATTTTCTATTGGTATTGATTTCTTTAGTTGTATTTTCTCTGGGGTTCCTAGTCATAGGAACCAAGTAGAAGACTTAGTAAAACTAAATTCTTCTAAACTGTAGAGATCATCACCATTTTACAGCACATGCAGCATTTTTACAATAAATTGCCACCAGTGGGATTGACTTAATTAAATAGAGTTTGAAATACTGCCTTTGTATAACATACATCAAACTTAGTATTTAATTTATCTAAGAAATCTAATTATGCATATGTATTAATTTAATATACTGGGTTTAAATACAATTTATAAAGTTATAAAAATGTTCAACTAATCTATTCTGGCTTAAATTCAATAGGAATTTATTGGAATGTGAAGAAATTAAAGAAAATTAAGACTCAGCCTTTTTAAGAAGTCTGCTGAAATGGAGAGGCTATATTTAATTCACATCTTCATTAATCCAAGCATCTAATGAACAAAATTTCTTTTTAAAAGCTGCTGTAGTGATGTCATAATTCTGTAAGGGTAGTAGTTACCAAATTTCCTCTAACATGATGATAATTAGCATTTGCCTTTACATAAATTAGTCTTTAAATTTATTATATTTAGGATTATTGGAGTGACTTAAGTTGATCTATTCTCTTCATCACATTATCTGCTTCTTAGCTAAAATAATTTTATTTTAAATTGACATGGCTTGACGCTCTTCCAGAATGACATGTAAAGAAAGCTTGAAGACTGAGTATCTTTGTCTTGTCATTCTTCTCATAATGCTGTATTATTCTTTATCATAATATGCATGTATTTTAGTTGTATCTGCTATCATTGTAACACTCACAATTATCAGTTAAGTTCATCTTTAAATATATTTGCTACAATGCAGTGTTTTGGGAAAGTTCTATTCTTAATTATGTAAGTATTACTGAGTTTTTTGAAAGTCTTTTTAGGATGCTGAACATCTTATTGAGAAATTATTTTCTAAGTTAATTTTGTTTTGTATTTGTATTAGATTATTCTTTCTGTATCGTTAGGTTTTAGGCTTTTTAAAAAACCATAGATTATATATAAATGATTTTTTGCTGGTATTTGTTTTATGTTTAATTTCATAGAATGATTTTGATAGACAGATTTTAGAAAATTGTTTTATTTTTTTCAAAAGAAAAGGTTCTGTCATTTCTCTTGCAACAATAGTGTGTCACTTTTCTGTATGTTTCATTTCTACAGCAATTGTACAAATGAGAGTAGTTGAAATGTGCTTATATAAAGACAATCTACATGTACTCATTTTTTTAAATATCCTAGAACAGTAACTGACATTTGATGCATATGAGAAACATAGCTTAAAAATAGTGGTGTCCAAGCCCCACCCCACCTTAGGCTCTCTGAATCAGACGATCTCCAGAACATGCTGAAAAGCTCCATAGGTAATCTTAATGCATACCAAACACTGAGAACTATTATCCTAAACATTTCTTGGTGTTCTTCCTTTGGGCTCTTGATATGTGATATGTAGGCTCTATTTTTTTTTTCTTTTGGCCGCGCCACGCGGCTTGCAGGGATCTTAGTTCCCCGACCAGGGATTGAACCCGGGCCCTCGGCAGTGAAAGTGCAGAGTCCTAACCACTGCACTGCCAGGGAAGTCTCTCTGTGGGCTCTTGATAAATGAAGCTCTTGATATAACTTTTCACTTTTTACTCAGAGATTTTGAGTCTTTAGAACTTGGCTAGAAATACCACCAAATAAAAAGAAATTGTACTTTAATGCAATTTCTGTAAATTCTACATTTTTACTCATTATGTATGAACAATACCGATATTTAGTTATTGGAGCATTTCTTGAGACAGTGATATGGTCTACTCGCCTGTCCTCTACAACCCCTGCCCCCCCTTCACTGAACAGAGATTTGGTGTATTTGCTTAAGGAATTTAGATAATTATCATGTAAACACAGTAATCATTCAGAAATAGGGTATTTAATTTCAAGAATATACTGAAATAAACACCATGGATGTGAATCAGATATTTGGATTAAAATATCTGGCCATTATTTCAAATGCTGGAAAATTATTGAAATCAGAATACATACAGCTGTAAAGATGAATAAAATGATCTCCTCTTTTAAGTTTACAGTCAAGTGGGAAAGACAAGCCTGAATGCCAAGTGTTATAGTGGAGGAAGGAAAGAAAGGAAATGCTGAGCAGTCAATGGAAGTTGAGTGGACAGAGAAAGGGCTGTTACTCCCCTGGATAGGCAAACAAGAGGAGATTGCTAATGGGAGGAATTTGTACACAGCTGACTGAGGTAGGGAGAATGGAGAGAAAGTCTGAAAGGTGGTGGCAGAGATAGGAATCAAAGACACATCTAGCACTATCTATACCACCTTGAAATACTCCTCTACCTTTAGCCTGTGCTGAAAGAGTGGGATTAGATAGCCATGTTTATAATCCAGGATCTCACACACTCAACTACAGTTGACTGCTGAAGGGCAGGGATTAGACAGCCACACTTGTAACATATGATTCTATACTTGTGACCACAGCTGACGAACAGCTTACCAGGGAGAAACAAGTCTTAGCCAAACGGAGCGACTTTCTTAAGAATTTGAGCTATGAAATTCAGAGACTTCCTAGGTATTGGTGTACATGGAAAAGATCATTTAGATCTGGTCCAGAGTCACTGAAGCAAGCCAAAGTCTAAAAGAAATAGTGAAGAAGCAGAGAAAGCTGACCTGTAGAGCGAAGCAAGGGGATGAAGTAGGTTTGCAGAACCAAGCGACTGAGGCCCTGTGAGAGAAGTGGCTTGGTTTCTGGCTTTGCAGACCTTTCTTGAGGTCACACAGCTATGCTTCATTTCCTTGTTCTGCATGCCAGTGATTTTTGCCTATTAAATTCTTACAGTAAAGCCCCCTTTCCTTTTTCTTCTCTTTTTTTTTTTTTTTTTTTGCCGTGCCGCGCGGCCTGCAGCATCTTACTTCCCCAGCCAGGGACTGAACCCGCAAATTCCCTAAATCCACCTTTTCTTAAGCAGGCTTGAGTCAGTTTCTGTTGCATGTAGTTAGGCAGTTTCAATTTAGAATCCTAAGTTCTGATCCTCAGCGATTGAGTATATGGAGGTGCCATTAACTGCTAGGCAAGATAAGGGGGAGGTTTATGGAAGAGAAGACTTTATTTTGTATGTGCTGAATTTGATCAGTGGTGAGATACCTATGTGAAAATGTCTAGCAGTAGTTGGAAATGGGGACTGAAACCCAGCAGAGTTTAAAGCTAGAGAAACAGATCTTGCAGCATAAGGCTAATAATTATTGTGATAGAAATGATTTAGGCAACCCTGGGAGATGGTAAAGAAGAACAAAAGATGAGGACAAAATCTTGGGGGAAATGCATTGTAAGAATGAGCAAAAGACAGAAAAGGCGATGGAAAGTGATAATAGGAAGAAAACCAGGGTGATGCAAGTTTCACGAAGACAAAAGTGGCTTTGTACTGATCACGTGGTACAGAGAAATTAGATAGGATGCAAATCAAAGACAACATTTGGGTTGAGTAATTGGGTTGGGTAATTGGAGCATGATGATTCCCTGAGAAAGGCAGCTGCAGTAATAATAGTGGGAGTAGAACCCAGGTTGATACGGTTTGAGTAGCAGATAAGACATAATGAATACTACCATTTAGTTTGAAAAGCAGAGTGCGTACAGCAAACAAGATCATTTTATCAAATATCTAAAAGGTACAAACCACTTTATTTCTTGCTTTTTTGCTTCAAACTTGAAACTTTGTTAAATGATGAGCATAATAGAGTCTGTAACACTGTAATTTGAGCTGGATCTTAAAGGATGATTGCTAAGAGGAAAATGGAAGGAAATGTATAACATGTATATGATTGCAGATTTGCTCGTTACAATTCAGATGTGCAGAAGAAGGGGAATTTTCCTACAGAACTCTTGCACCCAGTGGGAAGTCTAGAAAAAAATTAACTTTTAGTCCTAGGCACTTTAAAACCTAATCTGATACAAAGCAGCTAGAATTTATAATATCTTAAGGTAGTGCTTAAACATTTTGAAAATTGCTGTCTTATTTCTACCCTTTGTCTTCTAAAATGCTGTCCACATATATGGGGAGGAGAGGAGGCTTGCATGACAAAATGGCATCAGGGAAGACACTGTCTTCACTCTACTCTCTGAGCATCCTGCTGGCCTCTCATGCAATAGGCAACAGCTTGTAAAATATGTCATCAGGTTTTCCTTAGCCTGGTCAGAGCCCAGTAATTCTTGGCTGACCTGGCTTCACCTTAGTTCTCTTGGATGTGGAGAAGAGAGCTCTGAGACTTCTGCAAAGATGTCTCAAGCAGTCCCGTGTAAGTCAGGTTGCAGGTTTAGCACATGCCACTCCACTGCAGGCTCCAGATAAGCCTACTTCCCATTTACCTATTTGCTTCCCACTCAGCTACCTTGTCAGTCTCCCCTTGGGAGAATAGAGGAACTTGTGGGTCCCCTCTGTAGTACAGAGGAACAGAGAGTAGCTTGGGAAAGCAAACTGCATTAGGAAGGTTTACTTTGATATGGCTGTGTCCTAGCCTGGGAGTATCTCTTCCAGAATCCTGTGGACTCCTCTACTACCCAGCATATTATGGAATACTTCAAAACAATGAAAGCTGAATAGACACTGCTACATTAAACAACATGAACGACTTGTACTAATATAATGTACAAAAAAGTCTGACACAAAGCGTATATATACTGTATGATTCCATTTATATAAAATTCCAAAACATGCAGAACTACTCTGTGATGTTAGACATCATGATAGTGGTTGTCTATTGGAAGATGGTTGGAGGTGGTTCTGGGGAAGCTTATGGCATTTACTATCTTTATCTGGGTCCTGGTTAACACAGATGGGTTAGCTTTGTGATAATTCATCTCGCTATTCACTTAGATACTTCCATTTAAAAGAAGTATATATTAAAGAAACTAATTTGAAGAAAGAAAACCAGAGCATTGGTTTTCAAACTTCAGTGAGATTAAAGATGACCTGGATTGAAAAACTGCGGATTCCCCAGACTGTCCTCAGAAATTCTGATTCAGTAGCTCTCACTCTAAGAATCTGTATTTTTAACATTTGCCCCAGGTGATTCTGATGCTCCATACTTTAAAAAATGCTGATTTAGTATCTTCAGTTTGAACTGTCTTTACTCTTTGGACAGGTGTTCAAGTGTCTGTGACAGAAGTCTGTCATAGTGTTTCTCAAGTCTGAGTTTATTGGCTATCTAATTGCTAGGAGTAGCATTTCCTCACCAGCTTAATGTTTTCCAAATGTAATGACAGTTGTTAGAAATGTTTGTATTTTTTCCTACACCATGGTTTTCTTGCACTCATTGAATTCTGCAGTTTTTCAAATTTGATCAAAAGACAAAATTTTTTTAAATTTCCTATTGCATTTTTAACACTATAGACATGACTTTCCTCGGACACACAACTTTTTTTTAGATACAGTTAATTATTTCTAGCTATATTCAGCATGTAATAATGTAAAAGAACTTGGTAAAAAACAGCTAGTCTCTATATCTGCAGAGGAGAGATCTTAAAGTGGAAAGAAAGTAAGATCTGAAACATGTAGAGAACACTGGAAACTAAAGTTTGATAAAAGCTAATAACTAAGTAAAATAAGATTCATCTCTCTGAAAGCATGAGAATGGATTTGGTAAGGCATTTAGGTCTTTTCTGGCTCAGTAGCTCTAGAACATTAAATGTAAATCATGGCTCATATAATTTATTCAGATGTTCTTCCCATTTCATAACCACCACCACCATCTGTGCCACCCCTTCATCACCACCACCCCAGTTTCCCCAGGGAGTATGGAAGTGTGGTATGAGGTGCTGAATATAAGGAAAAACCTGTTAAACTTTAAGAATCATTAAGTAGTGAGTAGGGCATATTTAATTCTTTAATCTATTAAAGGAATGGACAATGACAGATGTGGGGGTTTTCTGTAATGTTAAATTTTTTGAATAAATACAGCTGTGATTTGAGGAATTCCCAGTACTTTAAGTGAAGGCCAATACTTTGACAACTGTAAAGCTATCACCTTTATTCCTCTCAACATTTAGAGACAGATGGTTTTTCCATTTAGACTGCAGAACTTCAAGTAACCTCTTTAAATTGTTCACATAAAATTTTTTTTCTCACACTTTGCCAGCTTTAGCAGTAATAAATCATTCAGATTAAACAGTTAAGTGGTATGTATGAATTAATTTGTGAACATGGGTGTGTAATCAAAGGATCGTGGTGTCTGTTGCCTCTTCATAGAAATTTTAATTTGAAAACAGGATTGACCATAGACAACAGTAATTGTTTGCCATCAAATCATGAAAATGTTATTGGCATCCTCCAAAAGAGAGAATTATCTTTTTTAAAAGTTCACTGGCAGCACTGACTTGTTTGGAAAGTATACATTTATATGTATTTGTATATGTATATATATATTTGCCTGTATTTGTGAAATTGTATCAATACCCATTTGTAAAATACCTAAAATACTTTTTCAACCTCTAAACCCCTTGACAGTCCCTGGAATCTGCCACCTGAAACCTTTTTACCACTTCATGACAACTTTCAGTTAGGATACCTATAATGACCTTTCCTTGTATGCTACTTTACTCTTTGGGTATATTTTCTTTATAAAAAGAAATTAGTTCCTTGATTTCCTTCTCCAGGTGTTCAAATTTTAGTCCTCTTTTGCTAAATTTCTTTGAAAAAATTACACTACTCAGTTTTTCACAATGGACAGTTACTCACAGTTTAGTATCTCTTTTCATTGTTCTAATTTATGAAAGAAAATTTAATAGACAATAAAATGTCATCTCCGTGAAGAGTAATAAGACAAATATATGAAAATTAAAGCTTGTTTTTCATAGATATTGACCTACTGGTACAAGAGTAAGACCTGCATTAGATGATAGGCTGCAAGCTTCTCCATAACCTGGTGTCCAGTAATAATGCCTTTTAAGGCCATTGGAGACTTCTGCAAGGTACACGTGTCCATCCACCACATATGGCTCCACATCTGTATTGTCTGATTTTAGACGGCCCATGTGAATTAAATCTGAATATGCCTAGGATTTTTAAGAAAAACTGTATCATTAAGAAAACAGTTTATTCATTTTACAGTGCTTAAACAAATATCAACATTCAAATTAAATGTGATAATTTATAGTTTAAAATATTCTGTATAACACTGCTGAATTTTATTTTCCAGGCATTGTAGTTTTTATTAATTCCACACAATGTAATTACAATCTTGCAAAACTTATTTCTACATTTTAACGTTATTAGGCATGTTTTGTTGTTTCATGACTCCCCGAGATAACAATTCTACGTATTACCAATTTTGTGGACCAGAGGTCTCATGGTCAAAATTTTCAAGTCCTAAGGTGACTGACTCATAAATAAGGATGGAGGGCTGTTGTATATGCCCTTGAAGATCCGATGACAGCCAGGGATCCATTTTTCAGCAAAATAAACAATCACAGATTTTGGCATACAACTGTATGGAGTTCATGGACCCTCTGAAGATAATCTATAGATTTAGGCTTAGACTAGAGACCATAACCATAGTATGAGATGCTGGCCTGGCTGGCCACTAATTATTTCTTCATTGTAGAATTTTCTTTGTATATCTCTTATGGATCATTGATATCTACATCAAAGTGTCGTACAAACATGTTAAACTAGTTTGTCAGTAAGGTTGCGATTATGGAGAAAGGCAGAAATTAGACAGTAAAAGATTCAAAAGTCTAGTTGCTTTCTGCTGTAGCTTGTCATTAGTAGTTCCAACTCAGCTCAGCCTCTAGTGTATAGAATGTGGATATGATGTTTTTCTGAAATCAAGGGTTTTTTTTTTCTTTTTTTCTTTTTTTTTGCAGTACACAGGCCTCTCACTGTTGTGGCCTCTCCCGTTGCGGAGCACAGGCTCTGGATGCACAGGCTCAGTGGCCATGGCTCGCGGGCCCAGCTGCTCCGCGGCCTGTGGGGTCTTCCCGGACCGGGGCACGAACCCGTGTCCCCTGCATTGGCAGGTGGACTCTCAACCACTGTGCCACCAGGGAAGCCCAAGGATTTTTTTTTTTAATAGTGTACATTTTAGTAGCCTTTTTAGTGATAGAATTCTGGTTAGTCTTTTGGCAATTTTTGAGAATTCGAACATATATATATATATTTTTTTGGCTGTCTTGGGTCTTTGTTGCTGCGCGTGGGCTCAGTAGTTGTGGCTCACCGGCTCTAGAGCGCACGGGCTCAGTATCTGTGGCACACGGGCTTAGCTACTCCGCGACATGTGGGATCTTCCCAGACCAGGGCTTGAACCCATGTCCTCTGCAGTGGCAGGTGGACCCTTAACCACTGTGCCACCAGGGAAGTCCCCTAACATCTTGTTTTTCTTTCTCTTCTTTCCAAATGAAAACTATTTGTTACTATGCTTTTTGTGTGTGTTGAAAGCAGTATCAAGGGTTCTCTGTATTTACATAAGCAACACACCAAATATTTTGACAGCTTTTACTATATCTCTCTAAATTCTGTGTCTTGGTTTAATTATTGGGTAGCAGATTGGAGATTGTGCCACAGCAAATTTAAAATAAATCAACAATTGTGATTTAAAAAAACTTTGGAGAAATTGGGACTGTGTAATTCAGTGACCTTTATACTAATATGTAGTATTTGATATCTTTTCCTATTTCAACCACAAAACTTTCCAATAGCTAATTTTTAGGACTTAACATTAAAATTTATCAAAACTGCAGTGTCTCATTATACTTTGTAATCACGTCTAAGGCATCTGTATATAACATCTGACGTTATAGGGAAAACCCCAGAAAAAGCCTCAGTGAAGAAAAAAACTTACCACACATGTAGCTTCATCAAATTTGTTTCCCCACAGGTAGATATTAGAGAGTGTGGGATTTGTTTTCATTGATTGTGAAAGTGCAACAAGTCCTTCTCCCTTTATGTTGTTGCTTACCACTGACAACCTTTGGAAAACCAAAAAGTAATAACCCTGGAAACCAACAGTTCCACAAAGAGAATGCGTAAGCTAGCAACAGCATTTATTACACACATTTTTTTGTGTTAAGTCTTAGCATTAAATACATTTAATGTATAATCAAAATATTGACCTAATAATTCCTAAAATCCAAGAAACTTAGTTTTCTAATTGGATACTTCATGTACCTAAGTAGAGCTACCTACATTTTGGAAATAAACAGCCTATTGTTTTCTATTTATTATTCAGTAAAGGTTTGGGGTGGATTACAGATATATTTTTCAAGGTAAAGTCATCCAAGTAGTATTTTCTTTGATTCATTCTTATTTTAGAGTCTTGATCATATTGAATGATTATAATTTTTCTGTTAGAATTCAGGATAAAATAAGAGTTTTCTCATTAATTTTAAGCAGTCATAACTAGAATCAATCTAATTTTTAAGATTACTTTTGAAAAATAGAAGAAATTGAAATGTTTCCTGTAACTTAATATGTCAGTTTAGAAACTGAGTTTTCATATTTCACCATGAATCTTAAGAGGTAAGAGGTTTAAGGTTAATATTCTAAAAAATTTAAGGTTTTCTTTGTTATTTTGGTTAAGTATAAAACCATACTAACGCTTTAAGAGTCCTGTTGTGTGAAGCAAGAGTGTCACTGAGATAGTTTGCTCCTGCATTTTCTATTCTGTTAAAAGAAAGATCTATTACTTCCAGGGTAGTATTCTTTTTCAGTACATCGGCCAAACACACCATTCCATCCTGAGTTATTTTGTTGCTGGGAAAGGAAAAATATGTAGTTATATTTGGAAATATGAAGTATTCTTTTATTCATAGAGATAGCATGCTTGAAAACTTATATAGTAATAAGTACTTTCTATTTTAGTTAAGATTTATTTTAATCACTCAATTTCCAAAAAGTTAATAAAAAGTTGCCATAAAATGTTGCTTCTATTCTGGTTTACATATTTAAATTGCTCTCAAGTTATTATATCGGTATAAGCCGAATAAATACTAAGGCTCAAGATAAAAAGTTGACAACAATGGCTGCATTTTCTAATTTCTGGAATTAATGTCTAACAAAGAATCTTATCTACAGTGAATATTTACAGAGATTATTCCCATGATTTAACTCCTGAATTAATATATAAGTTATCACTTACCAGCTTACATCAAGGTAGCGCAGGCTTCTGTTCAGATACAGTGCATCACATAACTGTTTCATACCACAGTTTTTTATGTCATGCTTACACAGGTGTAGTTCAACAAGGCACTGATTTTCTTTCAACATGTGGCCTAGATGAACTGTGGACTCTTCCTAAAAATAGATAGTCTTTTTTCTAGAATATAATTTTGAAGCAGTACATGTTTATTCCAAACATGCAAAGTTATTTAAATTAGCTTTTTAAAAAGATTTTATCAGTTAAGACTATTATTAGTCTACGATTTGCAATTTGTTTGGCATGGCTTTTTAAAAAAATCATTTTGCCACAAATATCTTTACTGTCTTAGAAACAGGCAGCAGGCACTAGTAAAGTGCAGTGACTAAGTGATTTAAGAGATGCTGGTTAAAAAAAATCATTACTAAAAAAGCAACAATCATCTCAGCAGGAAAAATAAATCAAAATAATTGGTCCCATGATTGAGCATGAGGGAATTCCCTGGTGGTCCAGTGGTTAGGACTTGGAGCTTTCACTGCTGGAACTCAGGTTCAATCCCTGGTCAGGGAACTGAGATCCCACAAGCTGCATGGTGTGGCCAAAAAAAAAAAAAAAAAATGAGCATGAAAGCTCCTTTACTGCTGTCCACTCAAGACAAGGTGTTCTTGCCCCTTACAGATGTTTCTAAACTTTGCTCTTGATCTCCACTCTTTGTAGTTTTTAGACTCCCTCCCTCCCTCCCTCCCTTCCTCCCTTCCTTCCTTCTTCCCTTCCTCTGCTGCTTCCAGGCAAAAGGTATATAACCTCAGTGAGAATCTGAACACCAAGCACTTTAAATTTTTAACAGAATCAGAGCATGTCTTAAAATGAATGGGCCAAAGTATTTTATGATAAGAAGTCCTGATGCATTATTGCTGTTTTTATAAGTTTTATAGTCACTGGAAATGCTGATCATGGATAGCCATATATGCTCGAATTATCTAAAAGTACTTTGAGAAAAAATAAAAGTTAAATAAAATCATATAGCAATAGCAGATTGTATATGAGCTTTAAAATAAAACTGTCCAAATGCTAGCTTTACCTTGTACTAACTTTATCACTTTGGGCTAATTATTTCATCTAGCTGAGTCCCAGTTCCCTTTTCTATATAAAATAGGTAAAATTTTACTTCCCTCACAGAAGTAAATAAATTAACAGAAGTACCTGGCACAAAATTGGTGTTCTATAGAAAACCACAAAGCATTTATTATTGTTCAATATTCTATAATACGGTATCTGATTTAAGTTATTGCTTTGACACTGAAAATACATATGCAGAGGGAAGCTGTAGTCTGAAATCTTAAATGAAAACTGACCACTTACGAGGTCCAGTATTGCTCTGCATAGTGCTGGAGCAGAGGATATACTCAATACAGATATGATGTATGTCTCGACTGCATTTTTAGGTCAAGAAATTTGAAAGAGGGATCATCCTTATTAAGAAAGGGAACTAGTATCACAAATAGTAAAGGGTTTTTGTTTTTTGGTGTTTTTTTTTAGCTCCACTCAGTTTGTGGCTTAGTTTGGCCTAGGGTGGCACCTAGCATCAGCGTTTTTCTAAGCTCCCCGGATAATGAACAGTAAAACCCTTAAATGAAATAGGTTTGCTGGCTTGTATTTGGGAACAGCAGGTATGAGGAAGCACAAGAGGATTCTACTCCACAACCATTTAAGAGAATAGTACTGTCAGGGATAGAAGATGGTGGTTGCCTTGGAGAGGAATAGAAAGCAGGCTAGTTTATCTGACTGCCCAGAAGCACCAGGCTAAGAGCAAGGTCTGGGGCCTGAGAAAGAGCCCTGGGCTTTTTAAATTTTTATTTAATAATTTATTTCGGGCTGTGTTGGGTCTTTGTTGCTGCGCACGGGCTTTCTCTAGTGGGGGGGTGGGGGGGTGGGCCCTGGGCTTTCAATAACTATTCTCAGATGGATTTAGGAGTAATGACACTGCTCAACATTTAAAAGAGGGATTGTGCTTCTAATATAATTTCATATAGTTTAACATACTTCCTCAGGGCTTTAATCCGGGAAAGTTTGACTCAGCCTTCATATCTCTTAACATGTCCTCAATCTGAGAAGCTTCCCTGCCACCTCTCATCCCCCTGCATTGATTTCTATGTCTTTTCTCCTGCTCCCAAGGCACCCTGAGCATATCACTCTCCAGACTTGTGGATCTCCCTCCATGTGGACTGAAAAAAAGCTCTTTGAAAATGAGGGCTATGTGCTTTGAGATTATCCCTGGCACCAGCATTGTTTCTTGTTTAGGGTTGCATTCAAATATTTACTGAGTGAAGAATGAGAAATGAAGCAATTTACTGAATGCTTACTTTGAGCCAGGTATTTTGCTGGTCTTTAAAGTAGGTTTTTCTATTTGAGGATTCTGGTTGTCTTTTTGAGATTAAATTTGTAAACATGAAGCAATTAACATGATGTAAAATTCCAAAATTTTTTGTACAGGAAAGTACAGAGATAATTCAAAGGGAGAGATCTATGTAGACAACTAATGCAAAATATACTTACAAATATGAAAAATATTTTAAAAATATGGTTAATTCTCAGTTACTCATACTAATGGGGAACAGTGAAGTAGCTGATTTAAAGACCAAAGTCCTTGAACTTTTTCTTTTAGTAGATATTCTGTTTTTGTTTAGACCAATAGTAAAACGAGTTCTTATTCCCTAGCATTTTGCTGATAAGAGAGGAGAGCCACCTAAGAGTGTTAAGGGGCAAGGAGAAGCCTTGAGAGTTGGAACCATGTTTTTACCGTCTTTCTGTCTCTAGCCTGCAGCTCACCTGAAGCACCAAGTCCAGACCTCCCAGACTGCTATTCATATGCAATTTGCCATTATAGCTCAGGATTTCAAATGTAATGGTTCATCACATCAGTGTAACAAGAACAAACAAATCACAAAACAGTTCACACTGGGCTCTTATAATCCTCCAGCCTTTAAAACTTTCATCATTTATGCTTTCATTTTAAGCCCTCTGCCCCTCACAGGTTTACTCACTGAGAATGAGTTTATAAGAAAAATAGACATGTTTTCTGTTTAAATAAGCAACATCTAAAACCATATTTATAAAACTTTTACCAAGATTTTAAAATTTTCAAGTTTTTCTTTGTAAACAGTACTTTACGGTTCTAAAAATACAATGCATTCATGAATCTTGACATAACCTTCAGTAAGTAGTACCTTCATTTTATTCACATGTAGCCTTATTAACTGCTCACTTTGAATACATACCTGTTCACCATAAAGTACAGGTCGGTTTAGGTTTAATCCCTTAATTGTTTGGTTTTGAGTTAGGACTGTAGCGAATGCTATCACACTCTGCATTCCCTAAAAACAGGTAAATTCATTAAGGAAACTGACAAAGTATATAAATTAACCCCTAATATTTCAAGATCACTAATCTGGATTCTGACAAATCAAAATCGTGTTTTTAAAAAGTTTAAGTAATTTCCTGATCCTTCAATTGTTGGTTGATCAAATTCAGAAATGAATTGTTACTGTGTTATTTTCTCTCTGCCCTGAAATCTGTAACATACATGGGGAGTTTCTTAAGGTTTCAGTATCCATTTCCTCCGGTGTTTACCTCTAGGTTTGCTCCTAACCCCTCAAGGTTCTATATGATGCACAGAAATACAGACATACAAGTGGATCCCAGCTAGGGCTCTATACTATCCTTAATGCAAGCTTTCTTTTACATTCATACTAGTACTTTAGGTGTGTGTTTGTGGCAGGAAAGGGTTACTAATCACATTTTTCACTGCTGCCACAGGCCTCGCTCTACCTTATTGGAAGGGCCTAGTCCTCCGCCATCTCTGTGATGCACACACATCTAGTTGTTATGCCAGAAAACCTGGGCTTTCTTCCACTTCACCAGTCAGTCCTCTTACTCTCCTATCAGTTGATCAGCAAGTCTTACAGATTCTGCCTCCAAAAGATGTTTCAAATTAGTCCATCTCTGTAGCTACCACCCCAACGCCAGTCCTCATCACCCACCTGAATTACTGCAGAAACTGCCTAAGTGGTCACTGGGCTTCCTCTCACCACCCTCTAATTCCCCACAGAGAGACAAGAGTGATCTTTTACAAGCACCAATCATATCATGTCACCCTTCAACTTAAAGCCTTTCCATAATTTGCATTTAACTCCCTTTGTGTAGCTACTCTGGCTTTTTAGTTCTCAGACTCAGTATTGCATCATTCATGTACTCCCCTCATGATTTTTGCCATATCTGAGTATCAGTTTTACTCTTTACCTAATACTTTTCCTTTAAATCAACTCACTTTTCACTTATATTTATTTTAAAACTGTTTCACTACCATAAATGGAAAGCCACAATCCCTTGAAATAAATAGAAAGCATTTGTAAAAATAAATATGTATTAAAATTACCTCAAATTATGTCAGTCAGTATGCTACCCATACCACACTTGGGGAAGCACTAACCTAGAGTCTGTGGGTTCTGGACCCCCTGCCTGGAATGTTCTGCCATGGACCCTCTTCAAGGGAGCTCTTTCTCATCCTTCACGACTCCTAAGTATGACCTCCTCAGGTCTTCAGGGAACCATCCTATCATGCATATTACCTTCTGCCCATTAACAGAGTACTTCGCCAACTTTGTAGCACTTTTCTCTAATTTACTGATGTTTTCCTAACTAAAATATAACCTTTATAAGGGCAGAGTTCATATCTGATGCACTCCTGTATCCTTAGAATCTAGAATTGTGACTGGTATGTGTAGACAATACACAGTTGACCCTTAAAGGGTCAAGGATCAACTGTGTACCGTGGTAGCCATGGATTCAAACAACCTTGAATCCTGTAGCAACTGTAGTATTTACTATTGAAAAAAATCTGCATATAACTGGACCCCAGCAGTTCAACCCGTGTTATCAAGAGTCAACTGTGTATTGGATTAATGCTTTCCCAAGACCATACTGGCTGCATCTACCCGCTTCTTAAGCTTTAGAGCCTATTACCCCAAAGAGCCTCCTTGGCCCATCTTACTGTTTTCCTGTCCCAGTAATTTTGCATTAACCTATTAAAAATAGGTTCCTAACAGTAGGCCTGAAGGTTTGAAGGCATGTTTGAGAAAATGAAGCCTAGAATTTGAAGACGTGCAAAACAGACAAACTTCTCATTATCAGTCCAGATGAAGGCTCAGAGCAGCTCTTAGCATCATCTTAGGTTTTATGCTATAACATAACTACTCACTGCAAAATGTTTCCATAAGTAAAAAATTTATATTATACAAATGAAGTAGTATTTGTTTAATTAAAAGGAACATAATCATCTTCTTTAGAAAATCCCATACAAGTTAAGAAGGGTAACAGATGGAAGTTTAGGAAGATTTTTATTACACTGGATATTCTTCCATAATATTATTATAATCTGATTCTTATTTAAAAAAATATTTTCTCTGATATTAGACCTTAGAGACAAGCTTAATCATTCATAAGACTGTCATTTAGCTGGTCTCTGACACTTCTCTATGCTAGTTTCCAGGGAGAATGATCCAATATCTGAGTGACTATCTCATACCCAATTTTACTCACCAGATCACAGTCACCCAGATCTAATTTCTCTAAGGATGAATTAATTTGTAGCATTGCAGCAAAAAACATTCCACCCTTATTTTCAATCTTGTTTCCAGTCATTCTTAGGTGTTTCAGAGTTGTATTCTTCTGAAAAGGAAAAGAGGCAAAACTTGGTTAAAATTTTAACCCATCGAATTCTCTTTAGATTACATGAGTTAGGAGACTATATTACTATTTGCAGACTCATCAGTTTTTCATGGAGATAGAACAGGATATATTCCTTAAAGGTAACATTCAATTTCCCATAACAGATAAAAATCTAGTTTAATAGTTTAGTAGAAAGAATGCCCAGGAAATAGATACCAAAAATAATGACCAGTGAATGAAGCAGATTTTAATAACTTTCCCTTCATTAGAAAATCTATAAATTTATCTTCTAAGAAAATTATACCACCTTTTAAAATTGAGATGAAATTCACATAACACAAAATTAACCATTTTGAAATGTACAATTTGGGACTTCCCTGGCGGTCCAGTGGTTAGGACTCCATGCTCTCGCTGCTGAGGGCCTGGGATCAATCCCTGGTTGGGGAGCTAAGATCCCGCAAGCAGCACGGTGCAGAAAAAAAAAATAAGCAAGAAAATGTACAATTCACTGGATTTTACTACATTCGCAGTGCTGTGTAGCCATCACCTCTAGCTAATTCCAAAACATTTTTATCACCCCTAAAGGAGACCCTGTACCCATTAAGCAATCACTTCACATTCCCCCGTATCGTTTTGAAAGTGATACAATTTCTCAGACATTTGCAAAGTTTAATTCCTTCTCTTATTTCATTTCCTTTGATAAATCCTTCACAAAATTACACACATTTCATTGTCCTAGTGAATAAGTATCTGGACATACAAGTGTAAATAATTAACTTTAAAATTAAGTCAAACCCCTTTAAGAGTGGGAAGAAGGCAAGGATGTCCACTCTCACCACTTCTATTTGACATTGTACTGGAGGGTCTAGATAGGACAATTAGGCAAGAAAAAGAAACAAAAAAGGCATCCAGGTTGGAAAAGAAGTAAAACTCTTGTTTGCATATGACATGATCTTATATGTGGAAAATTCTAAGGAATCCACCAAAAAAAACCAAACCAAACCAAAACAAAAGCTGTTAGAACTAATAAATGGGGAATTCCTTGGCAGTCCAGTGGTTAGGGCTCTGTGTTCTCACTGCTGAGGGCCCAGGTTCAATCCCTGGTCAGGGAACTAAAATCCCGCAAGCTGGCCAAAAAAAAAAAAAAAAAGAAGAACTAATAAATGAGTTCAGCAAGACTGCAGGACACAAGATCAATATACAGAAATAACTGTATTTCCATACACTAGCAATGAACAATTCAAAAATGAAATTAAGAAAATTCCATTTATAATAACATCAAAAAGAATAAAACATTAGGAATAAATTTAACAAAAGGGCAAGACTTGCACATTGAAAACTACAAAGCATCAAAGCATGGTTGAAAGAAATTAAAAACAACCTAAACAGGGACTTCCCTGGCAGTCCAGTGGTTAAGACTCCGAACTTCCACTGCAAGATACATGGGTTCAATCCCTGGTCGGGGAACTAAGATCCCACATGTAGTGCAATGTGGCCAAAAATAAATAAATATTAAAAAAGTAAAAAACTAAAATAAAAACAACCTAAGTAAATGGAAACACATCCCATGTTCCTGGATTGGAAGACTTAATATTAAGATGGCAATATTCCCCAAATTGATCTAAATATTTAAAGCAATGCCTCTCAAAATCCCAGTTGCATTTTTTGCAGAAATTGATAAACTGATCTTAAAATTCATGTGGAAATGCAAGGGACCCAGAAGAACCAACACAATCTTGAATAAAACAAAGAGGACTCACTTCTTGACTTTAAAACTTACTACAAAACTACAGTAGTCGAGATATTGTGAGACTGGCCTAAGGATAGACATATAGATTAAAAGAATAGAATGGAGAGTACAGAAATAAACCCTCACATTTATAATCAACTGACTTTCAACAAGGATGTCAAAATTAATGGGGAAAGAACAGTCTTAACAAAAGGTGTTGGGTCAAATGGATATCCACATGAAAAAGAATGAAATTAGACTCCTACTTCACATCATATATAAAAATTAACTCAAAATGTATCAGAGAACTAAAAGAGCCAAATCAAAAAGCTGTTAAAAGAAAACGTAAGTGTAAATCTTCATGACTTTGGATTAGGCAAAGTCATGAAGTTGTAGCCTTCTTAGGTACATCACCAAAAGCCCAAACAACAAAAGAAAAAATAGATCAAATGAATTTTGTCAAAATTAAAAAATTTTGTGCTTCAAAAGACACCACTAAGGAAGTTAAAGGCAACCTACAGAATGTGTGAAAATATTTGCAAATCACGTATCTAATAAGGGGCTCCAGAAAGGGCAAAAGATTTGAACAGATAGTTCTCCAAAGAAGATATACAAATGACTAATTAGCATACAAAAAGATACTCAACATCTTTATTCATTAGGGAAATGCAAATCAAAACCACAAAACCTCTTCATACCCACTAGGATAGCTCAAATCAAAGAGACAATACGGCTTCCCTGGTGGCGCAGTGGTTGGGAGTCCGCCTGCTGATTCAGGGGACACAGGTTCGTGCCCCGGTCCGAGAGGATCCCACACGCCGCAGACCCGCTGGGCCCGTGAGCCTTGGCCGCTGAGCCTGCACGTCCGGAGCCTGTGCTCCGCAACGGGAGAGGCCACAACAGTGAGAGGCCCGTGTACCGCAAAAAAAAAAAAGACAATAACAAGTACTGGTGAGGATATGGAGAAATCAGAACACCCATACATTGTTGGTGGAATTGTAAAAAGGGACAGCCACTTTGGAAAACAGTTTGGCAGTCACTCAAAATGTTAAACAGAGTTTCCAAATGAACCATTTCACTCCTAGGTATGTACCCTAGAAAACTGAAAACATACATGCACAGAAAAATGTGTGCAAAAGTGGAAACCCAAATGTCCATTAACTAATGGATGAACAAATGTGATATTTCCAAACAATGGAATATTATTTGGCAATTAAAAGAAATGAAGCATGTTACAACATGGATAAAATCTGGCCAGTCACTAAAGGCCACAAACTGTACGATTCCATTTATAAGTGGCCAGAATCGGCAATCTACAGGTAGAAAGTAGATGTGACTGCCAGGTGCTGGAGAGTGAGAGAGAGAAGCACAGAGAGGGATTACTAACAGGTACAGGGCTTCTTTTTTGGGGGAAAATGCTCTAAAAACAGTGATGGTGCTGATGGTCACATAACTGTGAATATAACTGACTGTTGAACAACACAGGGGTTAGGGGCGACGACCCTCTGTGCAGTTGAAAATGAGTTTAACTTTACATTTGGCCCTCTGTATCCGAGGTCCTGAATCCTCAGATTCAACTGACAGTAGATTGTGTGGTACTGCAGCATGTATTTAGTGAAAGAAATCTACATATGAGTGGACCCATACAGTTCAAATCTGTGCTGTTCAAGGGTCCACTGTATTCAATATACTAAAAAAACACCGAATTGAACACTTACAAAGGGTAAATTTTGTATATGTGAATTATATCTTAATAAAGCTCTTTATGTTTTTATTCTCTATTTTTTTAACTGAAGTATAGTTGATTTACAATGTTGTGCTAATTTCTGCTGTACAGCAAAGTGACTCCGTTATACACATATATACATTCTTTTTTTATATTTTCCATTATGGTTTATCCATAAAGCTGTTTATTTTTAAAAATGAGTTCAAAAGTGCTCATGTAATGTCCAGATT